>NC_143560.1:127928181-128231212 GCF_054136105.1 Typopeltis vanoorti
TCACCCTTTTATAGCAGCGGCAGGCGAGGTTTGATTGCACTATTCAAATTCACCAAACTCTTGGAGAGTATTTCATAGCATCTCTCAACTGCAGAACAATGAGTGAGATATGGTTCATATTCAAGTACATGGAAGATTAACAAAGAAAAAAACAGAGGTTAGTCATTTATCTGAAAATACTACTTCAGGATCTTGCTGATAGTGTATAAATTAAATGAATCAAACGAAACAATGTATTTGGTGAGCAAAGATATTTATAACTGGATTATCAGATCAAGTGCATTCCATGAATATATATATATCTTTAATATGAATCTCACTCAAAAAGTTGTTAGCCTTAGTATTAGTATATTACTAACAAGTACCATGGGTAGGCTTAGGTTATGGGTTAGATAGTATGACAGAGTTTATATTGTTCTGACATGGGCTTCCCACAGTAAGTCTTGTGACTTCATAGTGATCCTGAGCAATAATAATAATACTATGCCTTAAACTCTTACACCATTTGTACTTCCACCACCATACCATGCAATGAATTCCATGGGCCAACCACTCCATCCTCCCCCCCCCTCTTGTTCTACTATACAAAAGATCTCCTGTCCCAATCCTATAACTGTTTTTAAGAGTTTAAATGTCTCAATTATATCTCCTGTTCATCTTCTATTCATCAAACTCTGCAGCCCACAAGAACACCTTAGCCTATCCTCAAAATCAACACTGGACCATCTTGATATAATTTTTGTTATCCACCTCTGCACCCTTTCCAAAGTTAATTTATCCCATTCAAATTCCAGTGGCCAGATCTGAATTCAGTAATCCACATGTGGATCTGCTCAGGGCTTTATACAATGGAATGACCTCTCTTCTATATCTGGTGATCAATGTCCTTCTTGGTAGTACAGCAATCCTCTGGGTTAATTTTATCACCTTCACGATATGTCCCCTAAATTTCTATCAATCGCCACCCCAAGATCCCTGCCCCTCCACTTCCTCTAATATAGTTCCATCAATAGAGTATGCAGCCTCCCACTGGTGGATCCTGAATTTCAAGACTTTACACTCAGTTGCATTAAACTCACATCCCCATTCCTTTGCTCATCTGTCCAGTTTATTTAAATCCTTCTGAAGTGCTATTACATTGTCACTATTACTAATAGTCCTACCTCAATTCACATCATCAGCAAACAATGAATATCCCACTCCCTGCAATCTACTGACAATGTCATAGACATAAGGTTAAAAAGTGGAAGTCCTAGTACTGAGCCCTGTGGTACCCCACCTGTTTACATGACCTTTCTTTACATGACCCCATTGTACTCAACTCTCAGACAGCTAGTCTCATAACTAGTTCCTTAACCTAATATCTAAATCCACATGTTGTAACTTTAATATCAGCTTATCATGCAGCACTCTGTCAAATGCCTATACATTTGTAAAATAAAAAAATTAAAAAATGGCAGTATATGCCTTTCCTTCATTAACAACTCTTGTTACTTTATTATAAAAGGCAAGGAAATTACTGAAACAAGAGCACTTCCTTAATAAATCCATGCTGACCCTTACAGATAATATTACCCTTGTTTGCCCAGTGATGTACAATGACTCACGAAATTATCCAAAATCTTAAACAAAGAAGAAATACATACTGGTTTATAATTTGACACCATTCTACCATCACCCTTATGCAATGACACTATAAGTAAAGGGGGATAAAAATCTCTTATTGTTTTTCAGCCAGTATGCGAAACTCTAAGATCGATAACTACGATCTAAAAGTTTCATGCCGACGAAGTGTCGGCGGATCCAAGCGTAAGTGACCACTTGGTAGTGCCACACCAAGGCAACTCGATGCAAAGGTGGAGCAAGATCCCTCACTATTCTTGATATTTTCTCATAATGTAAAAACACACAGCTCTTAGGAGATGTAGTACTGCTTTACATTATGAGGAGAGGTCCTCATAATGTAAATGAGGAGAGGTCCTCATAATGTAAAGCAGTACTACATCTCCTAAGAGCTGTGTGTTTTTACATTATGAGAAAATATCAAGAATAGTGAGGGATCTTGCTCCACCTTTGCATCGAGTTGCCTTGGTGTGGCACTACCAAGTGGTCACTTACGCTTGGATCCGCCGACAGTTCGTCGGAATGAAACGTTTAGATCGTAGTTATCGATCTTAGAGTTTCGCATACTGGCTGAAACACAATAAGGGATTTTTATCCTCCTTTACTTATCAACCTCGCCAGAAAAAATAGCCGTTTGGCTTTTCATCTTAGCAATGACACTATCTTATCCTCCTTCCAATCCCTAGGCACCTTTCCCATAGCAGACTTTCACTGTAAAGCCAGATCAATGGAGTGTCAGCATCTTAGCACATTATCTTAAAATATGTGGCAAAATCCCATCCAGGCTAAACTGCTGTATTGCCATCCAGAGTACTTTGTACTCAAAACACATACTCTTCATGCACTTCTAAACCTCGAATCCCTGCTAGTAATTACTAAAACCTCCTTTTCCAGGATGAAATAATCCAATAAAGCTATCAATCATTAAACATTTCCACTGTTATTTTCATTCGTCAGTCAACCTCCATTTCATCTAAGAATATTATTCTTGACTATTTTTAGTTCACAGGGCTGATCTTTTCTCTTAGTCCAGTTTTGTCTTCCTTACTATGCTAGTCACTTTCAGGAATAAGCTTATATTCCTCATGCAACTATCCTCCATCCTTCTCTTTATACTTTTTCCATAACTGCTTTTTCATCTGTAGTTTCTGTTTTGTTAGTCATCTGTTTTACACCAAAACAATTTATCTTTCCACTTGAGATATTCATCTTGCCATTGCTGCTAATAAATATTTCTTTACTACTTCCCATGCACTGGACTCCATTTGACTCCATCTGAAAATAGGTGAATACCATATATTCACCTATTTTCCAGAAATTCCATTCCTTATCACTGCTATTTCCTTTTTCCAATTTAAACTGCTGTAGTTAAAATCTCCAATAACGATCACTCTTTTGCATCTTGCCAAATTTAACTACCTAAACATCTCCTACTCTCCTTGTTCTATGCTCTCTGGTCTCATCCCACTAAATATATTGTCCGGTCCACCTCCATCTCATGCCATACACTTTCTAAACCATTAGCAACATTTCCCTCAAAATTCTCCGCTCTCTGAGAGGATGCAACATTACTTATAATACTCCACTACTCCATTTACTCTTCCTATCCTGCCAAAACATGTTGTATCCCTCTACTTCTATTCCTGTCAGAATATCCTCTTCTGTCAATCATGTTTCAGTAATCCCAATAATCTTTGGACAGGCTGAGGCTATTAATGATACCACATTCCCTTCATTCTTAATACCCCCCCCAGCATTTGTATAGAGATGCATCAATGCATGATCACTATTCCTACACCTACTGCTATTCCCCAAGACTCCTGACTCTGCAATATACCATACCTTCACCTATCCCTACAGGTGGTCATCTCCACTACCATCCTCTCTGGCAACTCTAGTTTCCCTACCCTAGTAGGGAAACTAGAGTAGTTAATGTCAAATGCATTCCAGGAATACAAATAACCCAAGCCTCTTGTTTGACACATTCTTGCTATTGTGTCATTTATTATTACTGTTCTTTTTTGCAATTCTGCATTATCATATCTGAGTAACACGTTTACTATCTTCCCTCTCACATGTCTGCCATACAAACTAACATTAACCTCAAATCTCTTGCCACCTGAATCATGTTACCATATTCCAGAAGCTTTGCTCTAGAGACAAACATGGAACTTTTTAAAGCTGATTTAGGCCTCCAGTAAGTGACTAGCATTCTCACACTGGGTGATGAAACTGTTTTGAAACTCATTCATGACTTAGACATTCCCAAAATATTCAAGTCTGTGGTGGAATTTGAACACAGTTTTTTGGAGTATACTAACAACTCAGCCAGCAACCTTTAATATGCTGGTTTTTCTCAGCATATGACGGATCTATCAGCCAGGACTGGACTCTGGCTGAACTTGATTTCCTGATTTTTTTCATTTAGAGTCACACTGTTCAAAATCAGTTAAACCTATGCTTGATCCATGCTTTGTTTAAAATGCTTGAAGCTAGTGAACTGGCCACTGAGTTTATATGTGGAAAAATTTTAAGTGGCATAAAATTCAAAAGTTATTAGGACAGTGTTAATTTTTGAAATTTGTATTAGTATTCATGAGCATTCTCTATGATGTTTTCTAATCATAAAACCACATGAATTATATAATACTTATATCTAAGAAATGCTTGTAAACATTTCTTAGATATGAATATTATGATCCATTAAGGCTTGTTATAGTACGCCCACAGATGCAAGACCCTTCCACACTTCTGCGCATGTCAAAAGAAGGAGAATCCATTCCAATTATAGGGTAATCAATCCATATTGTAAGATGAGTTGTTTATTATTACATGTTGGAAAATTAACTTCACTTTTATCATCATTGTAGTTTTTAAAGTGGTAACTATTTTGCTTGTATAACAGTTGGAAAATTTTACTTTTAAAGCATGTGATTTCGCGTGTTGGTGACTAATTCCCCTTCAACATGAATTGACTCTTCTTGGCAGCCTGCCAACTACGGCTCTCGCTTCTGAGGTTGGACTATACTAAATTATTTTATGAGGGACGTCCAGAAAGAAAGTTCCGATAGGCTGTCAGAGAAACAAAAATATACTTATAAAAAAAACTTTATTGGAAATTAAAGTAGACATCTTTCACTACTTTTCTACATAATTTCCACCACTGTTCAGGCACTTATCTTAATGGGGCACCAAGAGTTATATACCTTCGTTGTAGAAGGTTGTCACCTGTGATGCAAACCATGTATTGACTGGTTTTTTGACCTCGTCGTCGTCTTAAAACTGCTGGCCATCAAGGAAAAATTTCAGATGTTTGAACAGGTGAAAGTCACTTGCCGCAAGGTCAGGACTAAATGGGGGGATGATGGAATTGTTACCAACCAAATATGGCAAGAAGCTGTTATGTTACACTGACCACTGAATCACTCATTGCGTGTTCTCCATAAACCTCAATAATTTGTCGATGAATTTCAGCTGCTTTAACGTTCCTCGCATTCAAGAAACAGATAACTGACCTAATTTCACATGAGGCGGGCGATTCGATTTTCTTAGACATTATAAACACACACCAAGAAGCGTATGCACTGCGAGAATGTCTGAAAATGGCAGCAACGCCTTGCTAATGAATCAACAAACTCAGCATGCATGTACATCACTGCAATCACAGCACTGCAGTGAAAAAATATTTAAAAACAGAACTTACTTTCTGGGCATCCCTCGTATATAAAAAAGCTAATGTCTATAAAGTTCATACAAGTGATATATTTCAAAAGGAGATGTATATATAAGTTTAAAGATCTATGCTTTCTAATGGAAGTTAATAGTTGGCTAAAATGACAGTCTGTTTGCATTTAAAAGAAGGTATTTCAAATCATATTAATTTAAAGAAACTTACCAACAAGTTTATCTCATTTCTCAGCTTCAGTATTTTGGCTTTCAATTCATGCACACACTGTTGTCTCCTACTGTTTAAGTGATTCAAACGAATCTGGGTGGATATCTCTTGTTGAGTATTAATGACTTCAGCTGACAATTTCATTTCAACATTACTAACAGGATGTTGGGCAGTAAGAAACCAAGTATAGTGAGTGCTTTCTTTCTTGACAGACAAGTTCTTGGCTCGGGTTTCTAGACGGATGTTATTTTGATGATCACGAGAATAATCCAGTTCCATCTTTCCATGAATTTCAGAGGGATTCAAGCTGTACTGTGCTAGTGCAACCATATCCTATTATGTTAGAAATCACAAGTGAGTCTATTTTGTGTTGAGCAGTTCTCAATATTAAATCTGATTTTTTAAAAATAGTTTTTGTAATTGTATTTGTGAAGCATATTATAAAAAACTGAAATGACATATTAAAAATGTGTATTAATAATATTTTTTTCACTTATAAAAAGAAATGAGAATACAAATGAAAACTAAAAATGGTAAACAACAAGAATAACAATGATCATATACAAGAATCCAATTACTTGTAACTGGTTTCTTATATATGATCATTCTCATTGTTTGCAATTGGATTCTTATACAGTGGTGTCATATCAATCCAGTTGTATTATATACATCATTTTGTTGATTAATTTGACATAAACAACTGATGAAGAAATAGTGACCTTAATAAAACCAAAATTTTAATAATTCAACAATTTTAACAGAATTTATCATTTATCCAGTGTCTATACACATAAATTTGTTTGTCTAATTTACCACTAGCCCTAATGAAACCAAACAAGAAGAAAGGATGGATGTGGAAGAGTCATATTAGTTGCCAGGGACCAATTATAGCCACATCCACAAATTATTATTATTATTATTATTAACAGACCTCCATGGAGTCAAGAGACTCATCATGGGAAGTCCCACTCTCACATGCAAAGCTCATTGTACCTTGACTTAAATGCATTTACTGTACCTGCACTCCCCACACTCTGCAGCAATGCATTCCAATTACCTACCACTCTCCATGCAAAGAAATCTATTCGTCACCCAAATAGATTTCTTTGCATCTGAATAGCTTTCCGGGATAGCTTCTCCCCTTCTCCAGATATTTTATGAAAAAATCTGAAAAAAAGGCTACCTACAACCGCCCTTAGAGGGCGCTTCACCTAGATAGGACTTTAGAGTCACCCATGTGGTTGGGCTTAGTATTGTGTGGTATTTGTGTATATGTTACATTAGTTTTTTTTTGTAATCCCTGAAGATGTCTCAGTGACTGAGATGAAATATTAAATTCTGTTTTAATCCTTTCTGAGTGCTGTATACACTCCATTAAGCCTCCAACATGATGTCCTCACAGCACTTAAGCCTCTACACACGGGTTTAAAACCTTATGCTTTGCAATATTAAACTGATATCCCCCCCCCACACACACACTCACATTCAGACAGTCTATTTAGGTCTTCTTGCAAAGCTACAACATCTGTTCTACTTCTCAAAACTTTCTCTAACTTTGCATCATCTGCAAACAACTGTATATCACCATTTAAGCCCTTTCCAATGTCATTTACAATACAAATTAAACAACATGGCCCCAAAACAGAACTGTGGGGCAAACCACTAGTGACTTTCCTCTTCTGGGATACCACTTCTCCCCATACACAACCTGCTGATATCTATCAGACAGTCAATCTCTAATCCAATGCACTAATTTAATATCCAACCCCATCTGTTCCAATTTAACTACTAGTTTCTCTTGTGGCAATCTATCGAAAGCCTTTGCAAAATCTAAATACACTACTGTATATTATAGTGTTAATTTTCTAGCACCAGTATTGTTAGTATATTTATGTTTGGGGTGGGGGAGGAGAGCAGTGTGAAATAACAATAAGGAATGGTAAGAAGACCAACAGAATAAGATTCAACTAGATGAGATATCATCATGTATATTAAGGGAATGTGAAAAAAAAAAAAAAAAAAAATGACAGTGTGCTTGAGTTGATTACACAAAAGCATGGAAGGAAAAGTCCCTGAAAAGTGAAAAGAAGGAAAAATAATGCCACTGCACAAATGAGAATCAAAGTTAGTGGTGTTTGACAGCAGTGTATATATAAAATCCAGCAGTGAAAGTGTTAAAGAGGCTCAAGACTAAATACCAGCATGGATTGTACTTTGCTTCAGTAACTCGGTTACATTTCATAATACAGTGACAAATGTATTAAACAAAGGAGTGCTCACCAGTGGCACACCCAGAGGGGGGAAGGGACCCGGCACCCCCCCCCCCAAAGAAAAGGAAAAAACACTAGAAAATTTTCCAAAAATCGTTTCCTAATTAAAATTCATTTTTTTTCTTTATGTTGTGTTGTGTCTTCTATTTCTATACCTTATGAATTAGCGATCACTGCAGATGTTCAGTCATAGGTCGCATGCGATGTGCAGCATGTATTCACAAATCGCCTACTCAACTCGCTCTCCCCCCCCCCCCCAAAAAAAGTTAAATCCTGAGCACTCAGCCCCCTCCAAGATTAAATCCTGAGTGTGCCACTGGTGCTCACACAGTGATTTTTCTGAATTTTGCTGAAACATTTGATATAGTATTACATGATAAACCACTGCTGAAACTGAACAGAATTTATGGATAGTTTGGTAGCTTGGTTGTAGGAATGGTTGGCTGATAGGAACCAGCTACTGATAGGGCACGAAGGATGTAGTATCCCAAATAAATAGAAATACAGAGCTCTCTGTTCTAGGACCACTACTGTTTAATTTATTTATTAATGCTACAGTTTGAGGTTTAACAGGTAACATTCAACTTTTTTTTGATGAGCCAAATTAGGATGCTCTGATGTGATGTTGTTACAACAGGATTTTAATGGGGAGGGGATATACATTGGGCTGAGACCAACATGCCAACCTATCGAAATACTTATTCAGCCCAAATTTATTCATCCTATTCAGATCCTCTGGGGATATCACTTCAATGTTGCTAAGCATGAAGTCACGTACCTCAAGATGAGGTACATGTAACTCTGGGCATAGAACATGGAATGAGGTTTATTATATTGAGTAACTTTGTTCCAGGAGGTGGAGTAAGTGAGTGATCTGGTAATCCTAGTGGATAGAGGACTGAAGTTCACATGACACATGAAAGTTGTAAAGGTTATCCAGATAACTGCTACTATTTAAGAGGGAATAAGAAGGTGATTAATGCCTGATTATGATAGTCTCAGGACTATCATAATCAGGTTGAGTATGCAGTCAGTTTAAGGGAATATGGTCAACAGAGTTTTCTGTTACCCATGTTATTCCATTCATCTCTATTTTGGGCTGTTCTCAACTATGTTGATCCTGCCATTAGAATAAGTTCATCTCTCCATCTGGTCTTCTGTCTACCTCTACTTCCCTTTCCCCCTCTAGGTATCCAATAAGTGGTGAGTTTATCCCATGTATCATCCTGTTTTCTCATCAAGTGTCGTGCCCATTTCCATTTTAGGGATTTTTATTGTTCTTAATACATCAGTGACTTTTGTTTTCTGTCTAATTTCTAGGGCTCTCATTTTTTCTATCCTTCTGATGTTTAACATACTTCTTTCCATTGCTCTTTGACATGTTCTTAGCTTGGTTGCTTGTTTAGTTGTTAGTGACTATACTTGTGATCCAAAGGTTAGAAAGGATCACATTATCATGATCACGCTGGATGATCACATTATCCAGTATGATAAAATTAATATTTTGGTCTTTTAATGCACTACTACTACTTCATCAATCCACCTACATCCTGATGTTCTTTGAGTTTCTCTTCTGCCATTCTAACATGAAACATCAAGATTTATAATTTTCAATAAAATAACAGTCTCATTGCAGTTATCATCATTGTTAGTGTCAACGTATCCATACGGTACATTTTCAGTAAGAGATAGACTGAATTTTTCTCCATTTTCTTGCTGAATTCGCCAGCTTTGCATGTAATATTTCTTTTGGAATAGCACTGCTGATTTTTTTAATAACAGATTCAGAGTAGCATTTTCATAGAGACGATTTTGAATATTTTCCAAATTCCTGGAATCCAATATGAAAATTCTTCATGAAGATTACATTATTTTACCTATTTTTGATTCAAACAATGCAATACTTTCTCTATCAATTACTACATTACCAACATTTATACAATATGTTTCATTTGGACTTGACTGTATGTTATGAAACCGGTTTCTCAAGGATTTTTTTTTTTTTTTAAATAGTAGTCAATTTATCTTTAAAATCAATTTAAAAAAAAAAAACGTTTTCTGAGACTTCATTTACTATTGTTACAAGTTTGATGCTGAAAAAAAGGATCTGTTGAACAATTTCTTCAAATTTCTGATTATTATTATTTGACACATCCAACGAGTCCAAAGACTCATTAAGGGAGATTCAGAAATTACCTATTAAAATTTAGTTGTTTCTGATGAAACTTAGAAAACTAATTTAATGTGTTTTGGGCCTAAGAAATGATAAATTTTGCGTCCATTATCTTCATGTTCATCTGAGGATAACTACAACAATGAGACAGAAATAAAATCACTGCAGTTACCAGCAAAAATCTTCTGAATTTAACATTGACAGAAAAGCCTCATTACATTATACTACGTCGCTATGTATAAACTCAAAATTCTGTGACTCTGATATGTTTATCTAATTAACTTATGCATTTCTTCAAACTGTGATGAACCAAAGCCGTCTGCCTCTGCTTCAATATTTGCATTAGGTGTGAAATAATGATCACAATCACAACTGAAGTGTGATGTGACTGAAAATATATCTGTTAATTTCTTGCATTGTAATTCGGCTTGTAACATCCTTTTTTAGTGTTTTTAACTTTTCCCAACCACCTTTTGCTTTCCTTTTTGATATAATTATGGATACGCTATTGCATAATAACATTATATAATAGTCATTTCAATTATTCAGCAGCCCCAAATACATTTAATTACTCACTAATCAAACAAATGAACGATGGATAGCTGAACAATCAATAAGCTGTTGCCCAAGTCTTGAATTGATAGTAGGCCCTAACTAAAGCAAGTTACACTACAGTATTTTGTCGGGTTTTATTTACGGTCGTTGTTTTACGCTTGAAAAAATAAAAAATAAAACTTGGCAGATATTGTTGGCCGATTGGTAGAGCCTCTGCTACTAATGGCTCAGTTAAGTAAGTTTGAGCGCGGTTAGTAGTTGGAAGGAGACCAATCGTTCGATGCTGTTGGCACACTCTCCCTCGATGAGTCTTTGGACTCCCTGGAGGTGTCAAATAATAATAATAGATATTTAGGCCATTCATATGTGGTCCCAGGGCAAATATCCACCAGGCCAGTAAGCCTAGGTTGGTTGCTTGCTTCTTTCTTAAAAAAAAAAAAAAAAAAAAAAATCAGCTAACGCCTTTTTATTCCCGTATATACGGGAGTAGGCGAGGCCATTTAGCCCTATCTAACTTTTGGAGACTGAGTGGGCAGTTCAATCTCCACTGGTACCCAATCAGAGACAGATGGCCCAAGGCTATCACTAATTAAGCGTTACTCAGTGAAGAGAGACGGCTCAAATGTGCCGCCATCTCGTGGTCTCTAACCCTAACACAATATATTTAATGTCTGAAATAATGTGGGTTAGATCCCTATAATAGTCACATCGGCAATCATTCTTCACAAAACATAAAAAATGATTGTTCTTAAAACAAAAAAAAAAAAAAATCATAAAATCGAGCCAAGTATTAAAAGGAAACAGGAGTTTGAAGTTTATAAGCATCTATTTTGCTGGCATGTTGCTTTATCTAAAAAAAAAAAAAAACCCAGCTAACGCCTTTTTATTCCCGAATACGGAAGTAGGCGAGGCCATTTAGCCCTATCTAACTTTTGGAGACTGAGTGGGCAGTTCAATCTCCACTGGTACCCAATCAGAGACAGATGGCCCCAGGCTATCACTAATTAAGCGTTACTCAGTGAAGAGAGACGGCTCAAATGTGCCGCCATCTCGTGGTCACCTTAACACAATATATTTAATGTGTGAAATAATGTGGGTTCTACGGTCGATTTTCTTGAGTTTACAGGACGAAAAACCCGAGTTTCCGGGAGGAAAAACCCGCTTGCCTGTGCCAGAGATCGACTAACTCGGGAACCGGTCGAAAAAAGGCTTAGAAAAATTTCCTCTAGTCGCCGACTAGACTCGAAACCAAGTCTTCCTTCGTGCGGCCAAGCGCGGCGGTGTGCAAACGCCACATCCGCTGAGCTACATCTATGAAGATGTAAATTGCACTCCGAAATTCGTAGAGTATCATAACGTGTGGAGAAGCCCTTTAAAAAAAAAAAAATGTAAGTGAATCAGCCTTCTAAATTGCAGTCAATCTCCTATTTCCTCTATTCATGAATCACTTTTCTTTTTTAACATATGAGAATTAGTTTCATTTTGTTATTATTTTAATGAAATCAGTTATTACCAATTATTATTTAGTCGAGCGATGACGGAGTGTGTCGTCTTAGATTTTATCTTGCCGGGAAGCAAGTGGAATCTGTTCAGTATTCTTTCTTCCACACGCGATGGAAGAAAAAGATCGAGGTTTGGTTCGGCTTAATGTGCTAAACATTAACACATTTAATGCAAAGAAAAATACAACGAAAATATATCTGTAAAATTACCTTGTTCATTCGTGGATGTGACATCGTGATCTTCGCTATGTGAGCAGACTGACTTCTGGTGCTAAGATCCCGATGCTCAAAACCAATCACTATATGTTTTTGAGGACTGCGTGTTACGTCCCAGTAAAAGTCTATTCCACATGAAACTCCTTTCGGATTGGACGAATGGGTACCTTTCAGTTCGAAGGATCGGATCGGAAGGTTCAGACGGCCGTAAATGTCGTTTGCAATACCACGTCCTCGAGAAGTGTCGGAAACTCGCACCTCATAAGACAGTCCTTTATGTGCAATATCATCCCAATTCAGAGTCATCTCGTGGCTTAAAACCTCTGTAGTCATTTGGTACATGGTTTGAAATCCTAAAGACCTGGTTGGATAGACAGTCTTCGCAGATATTTCATATCCTGCAGGCAAGGGCTTGGAAGATGCAGAAACACTGAAAGGTAATGCTGGAAGATCAACCATCAATGTTTTGCCAGATTTACGAGTATGGCGGTCATACAATGATGCGAACTCACTTCGTATTAGATTACGACTGTTAAAGTTAACATTTATCGCGGCTTCAGTATTCCAGTAATTGTTATTAAAATTGTAACCCACGGTAGCGGATCTCGCAGCCCTGAATGATGTATTTATTTCTACAGATCCAGTATGATGAGTTTCATTGTATCTGTGGTTTATATCAATTGTGATCTTCTGACTGCTGGCCCATGATGATTCAAAGTTAGTACGCCAAAGACCTCCGATGAATTCTTGTTGTATTTTAGCAGATATATCTCGATATTTACGGAGAGGTGTATTCAGGTTAAAGTCGGCATCGAAGTTTAACAAGTCCTTGTAGGTGTATATAGTTTTAATTGTGCTCAGCATATCACTGGGATTTTTGTAGCTTATTACAATGTCATATCGTCGATCCCGTCTCATAAAGGTCATGAGAAGATCGTAGTTTTCATGTCCTCTAAATGGGGTTACGAAAGTAACTTGGCTCTTGATGTGACTCCTGCCATATTGGAGATTAAAAGAGAGATCTATTTTAGCCGTCTGTCCCCATTCGTAACCAACAGAAGTTGAGATTTCTCCAGATTTGCTCTCAAACTTACCGAATACGCTGTATCTTTCCCGGGGAAAGGAAAGAGTGATTCTGGGGGTCACAGATGTGAAATCCTGGTTATAATGGACGTTGGCCAATAGACCAATGGAACTGTATCGATGACTCGGCAGTCGTAGAATCACAGAGAGATCTTCCAAGTTGGTGCCACGGCGGAATTTTCCAGAAATGCCTGCCATTTTAACAGCTTTGTGAGAAGTTTCGATTTGTATGCTACCTTCAATGTCCTGGAACATGGCATTGTGGAATTTGGTATCCATTCGAACCATGCGTAGAATACTGAATGGAGTGTTGATGGTGATAAAGGCTTCAAAGTCATTCCACCTGCAAAATCAGTAGTAACACAATTATAAACAGTATCCATCCACAGATTACAGGGTTAATATATTAAATAATAATGATGAAATAATGAAATTCCGAAAAATAATATTAAAGTTTCCCATTTGCTGTATATGGATGATTTGAAGTTATATGGAAAATTGGCACAGCAAATACTTATTACTGAATATAGTTCGTATTTTCAATGAGGAAATCAAAATAACATTTCTTTGGGGGAAAAAAAATCAACTACCGCCTTTTTATTCCCGAATACGGGAGTAGGCGAGGCCATTTAGCCCTATCTAACTTTTGGAGACTGAGTGGGCAGTTCAATCTCCACTGGTACCAATCAGAGATAGATGGCCCAAGGCTATCACCAATTAAGCGATACACAGTGAAGAGAGACTGCTCAAATGTGCCGCCATCTCGTGGTCCATAACCCTAACACAATATATTTAATGTCTGAAATAATGTGGGTTCTACGGTCGATTTTCTTGAGTTTACGGGACGAAAAACCTGCGTTTCCGGGAGGAAAAACCCGCTTGCCCGTGCCAGAGATCGACTAACTCGGGAACCGGTCGAAAAAAGGCTTAGAAAAATTTCCTCTAGTCGCCGACTAGACTCGAAACGAAGTCTTCCTTCGTGCGGCCAAGCGCCGTGGTGGGCAAACGCCACATCCACTGAGCTACACAGGCTCATTTCTTTGGGATAAATGCGTAAATTTTATCTATTAAACTAGACAAAAAAAAAATCCCTGAGAGGACCCCAGTAGAGGCATGGAAGACACCGGGAGAAAAGAGCATTTACCTGCTGTGGGATATGTTCATAAAAGTTTGCCAACAGGAAAAATGCCTGAGGAGTGGAGGGAAAGTGCTCTTGTCCCTATTTACAAGGGTAAAGGGAATGCACAAGATGGTAAGAAATTACAGAGGAATAAAGTTCATGTCCCAGCAAAGGAGCAGTTTGGCTTCATGCCTGGTTGATCGACGACGGATGCTATCTTTGGGTTATGGTAGATGATAGAAAGGTTTCGAGGGAAACAACTGGTGTTCATTGATCTGGAGAAAGCATACGATAGAGTGCCAAGGCAAGAGGTCTGGAGGTATCTGAGGGAGAAGAAAGTATCAGAAAAATATGTTAGGTTGGTGCAGGAGATGTAAAGACAAGAGTTTCAGACCTGCTTGGGAGAGACAGAAAGCTTTCCAGTGACAGATGGCTTGCATCAAGGGTCAGCATTATGTCCGTTCCTGTTTAATATTGTGATGGAGGTGATGAAGGAAGAAGTGGGAGAGGATGCGCCTTGAACAATGTTGTATGTGATAACATCGTGCTCTGTGCACTATGAAGAGAAGAATGGCAGGTAAACTGAAAAGATGGAGGAGAGTATAGGAAGAGAGATATGAGGCTGAGCAGAAGTAAGTACATGTGTTGCAAGTGGATTGCAGCCAAGACACAGATCTGGAGCTGGAAGCAAATGCCATCAGGAAGGTTAGTGACTTCAGGTACTTAGGTTCAATAGTGAAAGAGGATGCAGAGGCTGAGAAGGAAATGGGATGCAGGATACAAGATTGATGGAGGAAGTGGTGAGGGATGGCTGGAGTGCTATGTGATAAGAGGGTGCCAATCAATCTAAAGGGAAAATTCTACAGGACAGTGGTGGAACCAGCTATGATGTATGCTATTAAAACTGTGGTCCTGAGAAAAAATAACATCAGCAGGATGGAGGTAGCAGAGATGAGAATGCTTAGGTCGATGTGTGGTGTGACCAGAAGGGATCGTCTGGGAAATGACTATGAAAAGGAAATGGTGAAAGTCACGAACTTAGGAGTGAAGATACAGGAGGCAAGGTTGAGATGGTTTGGTCATGTGACGAAGAGGGAGGAAAGGTCATGCAGATGGATGTGCAAGGGAGGAGGAAGCGGTGGTGGCCAAAGAAGAGATGGGGAAGCTGGCAGAGGAGGACCTGAGGATGAACTTGGATATGGATACAGCCCAAGACAGGAAAATGTGGAGACGCATTAAAAACGGCGATCCTACTTAAGTGGGATAAGCTGCAGAAGAAGAAACTAGAAAAATTAATGACGCTTTTAATTTTCACCAGGAGAGATATACAAAAGTAATTTCAAGTAGCAAGCACTGTAAATACCTAAGAATATTAGGCGCCAATAATATTCTCCCGTCAAACGTTTAATAGCAAGCATCAGAGGAATACACCAAAATGTTAACATTCTGAAACAATGGATTGAACACAATTTGAGCAATGAACTCTTCTGGTATACTAGTGATCAGATATACAGCTGGCTTAATAGATTGGATAAAAGAAGATCCGAACAAATTGGACGGCAAAACTCCAAAGTTAACGACTATGCACCATGCAATATATCGACGAAGTGATGAATACCGTCATGATCAAATGGCCAAAACAATTCATTGTCATGTATGCTAAAAAAAAAAAAAAAGTTTTCTATTTGTGATAACTGGTGGCAGCATAAAATAAAAACAGTATTGAAAACGAAACAATAAAAATTCTCTGAAACGTTAGAACAAAAACTGATCGCCCACTGGAACACAGTAGACCTATCATTACAATTATTGAACATCGACAAGTTTGTATTATTGACATCACAGTACCAAGTAATTAATCACAACAAACAATCAGGGTATAATCTTGGTATAATGTTAAAAAGCTATCCAACTATTTACAAGAATTAAACATGAACAAACTCAACTTGATCTACAAAAAACGGCATTACGTGCAATAGCCCATATCGTACGACGCTACCTGACAGACTATTCTTAGGTAGAATCTGAATTGTTCTATATTACCAGCGAAATTGATGTTCGAATGGCATCTTGTTTCAAAGAGAGAGAGAGAGTTGATATTACTCTTAAACACAGCAGAATTATTCCATAATAGTGCAGTGAAGAGACATAACCACTGCATTTGTGATGTTACGTAAGGCGGTTTTCTCCTGATTCCTTCGAACGCAACGTACACGCAAGCAAGAGTTAAGTAGCAGTAGATGGACAAGGGAATGACGCATCAGATTTGAGTTGCACTGCTCCATAAGACTTAAAATATTGACACGCACACATGCTAATATTCATAGGGCGAATATTTGAAGATCCCTGTTAGAGAATACCTTGAAATGAGTATGAACAAAGTTAGAATGGCTTCTGTGTGCTTGTTATTGCTGTTATGTTCAGTTCTGTTGTTAAATATTAAATAATTTCTTAAATATTCTTGTTAGCTCTTACTTCAGTGAAACAGTTGTATTAAACAGCTATAGTTAGTAATATGTTATCATACAATATTCAGTAATATACGTGTACTTACCCATCACCTTTCATGTTGCCAGCTATGCGGAGCTCTTGGGTTGGTGTTGATATTGTGAAAATGCCTTCCATTATTTGTTGATTATCATTCTTCATGGCTCCAGTTACAGAGAGTGACTGAAATTCAAGGAGGGGACTCTCAATCCTTATTTCAGCTTGTTTTTCTATAGTATAATCTTTGAAGATCCCTGTTAGAGAATGTCTTGAGTTGGGTGTAGTCAAAGTTAGAATTGCTTCCGTATCCCTATTATTGCTGTTAATTATCTTCAGTTCTGTTGTAATTTTGCGGAAACATAGCCACGGGCTTATTATTTCCATTGAAGCCATAGTTTGTCTATTTCTGGCGTCATATTTTGCTTTTATTTCATGAAACGCTGACTGCGTGCCAATCTGGAACAAGCCATCAATGTTCCTGTTACGTCTGTTATTGTAGACGATTTTCATTGTCAATTCCCGCTCTGCAATAATTGGACTTTCCAACTTGGCAATGACCTCAAAAGGTGAGGATCTGTGGTTAAGTGTGATGCTATGCTGAATCCCAAGATAGTGCAAGGACAGAATAATTTGCAAGTTGTCGCTGTAATTAATATCTGCGAGAAGATTTACTGTACGGACGTCTAATACGTTGGAATTTATCTTGATTTCTACGAAAGTAACTCCAGTTTCTCCTTTAACGACTACATTAAAGCTGTGAGTGGCTGAAGGTGTATTGCAGGTGAGATCAACTGAAGCAGTGCTGCTATCACTGATGACTTTTGCTGCTAATGTTAAAGTCTTGTAGTCTGCAATGGGAGTATTTATTACTAGTTTGGCTTCAAAAGGCCGGAATCGATTATTTCTTATTAGACCAGACACAGAGTACTTGCTGGCAGACGACTCAATGACTATCTCACTTTCGTAACCATGTGCGGTAGTCTTTAACTGCCCTGTAATGCCAAAGGTCTCTAATCCTTTTATGGGAGTGTTGAGCATCAGTCGTCCATCCAGAAGTCGGTAGTCATTCTTTAAACTTCCCTCTATACCCATCTCGCGAAAGTCTGTGAAAGGAGTGTTCAGCTTCACCATCCCCTCAATGTAACTATCGTCAGAATTTTTCAACGACACAACCAAATCAGCTTTGTTACGTTCCCATTCAAGAGTCGAAGTAAGACCGAATTGGCGATTTCTGTTGTCAACCGCAAACGTAAATTTGACATCTCTAAAAGGACTAAACGGCGAGTTGATATTTAGACGTATATCCGTTGGGTAAACAGTATTGTGATCGATCTGAGTGGTGAGGGTTATCTTTTTCTCTGTCTCCCACTGAAAGGTTCCTTCTAACTGAATATTATTATAATCTGTTGTCAGCATGGCGTTGAAAGAAATTTGTTGATACTGATTAAACGGGGTACGAATTACTACATTCAATTTACCGCCCCTCTTAGGGATTATCTCTATCTCAGACACGAGTTCTACCTTTTTGAAAACATCCCACTGGAAGAAACAACTAAATACTTTACTGTTGTCTTTCTGGGTTGTCTTGAGTTCTGTTATTAATACTTCGTATCCAGGAAATGGCGAGTTCACTAGTCCTTTCAAATTAATTCCGGTGCTTCTTTGATCATATTCACCACTCATCAGCAATTTCTTTTCAGGAGCCCATTGAAAAGCTAGTTCCCCCTTCACGTGATAACTGTTTAAAGCATATTTTCCTGAGGCTACCATCTCTTTCATATTTTGAAATGGTGTAGTGAGAGTTAAACTTCCCTGTGCCCCGTTGTTCTTGCTTTCTATTTTTCCAGACAATTCCACTTGTTTAATTCCCCATGCATAAGTTACTAAGAAAGATTTCTGGTTGTAATTTCCATTAAGAATAATTTTCTCGTATTCAGGAATAGGAGTAACTGCGGTGATCTCCATTTGCCCAGTTGATCCGTCATAGAAAACTGAACCCTTCAGAGACGTCACTGATTCTCGATCTTGTTGTAATACAATCTGTGCGGTTTTCTTAGGAGTAGAAATGTCATACATGCCGGATAGACTAAAATGCTCATAGCCCGGTCCAGTGCTCGTGAAGCTCAGCTTACCATTTGCACGCTGCAGCCGATGATGGAGGAAAAGGTTACCCTCAATCAAAGCTCTGTCTTCGTTCCACTGCAATGATAACTTAGGTTTGAATTCTCGTCTGTTACTTTCATAAGATCCTTCAATACCAACAGATTTTAATTTCCTGAAAGGGGTAGTCAGCTTGATAGCAATAATTCTGTTGTTTCCATTATTTGGACTACTGTTGAGATAATGGCTAGAGAGCTCTATTTTATTATTCCTGTTCCATTGTATATTTGTGTTGTGTTTGGTTTCACCAGGTGTATTAGCGTGATTAACTGCGACTTGCAAAGTATTCAGCATGTGAAATGGAGTGGAAACTTGAAGATCACTGTTGAAGTTGAAAGAATCTATTATATTCATTTCATGAGCAAGAATTATAGCATTTCTGTTCCTGTTGGCCCTTATTTGAGTAATGTATTTCGTGTCTCTTTTATTATGGCTAAGAGAAACCTTCGTTTCCTCAAAACTCTCGAATGGTGTTGTTATCAGTAGAGTAGATTCACAGACAAACGACTTGTAACCACCGCTATGACTTCCAGTGAGTAAAGCAGTTATTTTCTTCCCACCATAAGTAACGTCGAAAGATGTACGGAGATTTTGTTGAAATTTGTGCGACATGTCTAGTGTAGCAGTCTCGAAATTGCGGAATGTAGAACTGAGAATTGCATTAAATTCAAAATTGTTGATGGAGATCAATTTTCCTTTACTCTTCAGGTTAATCGCTTTGTTGTACGGCAGCTGAGCATCTACATTAACGGATAAAACACTTTCGTCATTCTGTATGGTCCCTATGACTTGAAGATTTTCGTAGTGACGGAAAGGACTAGTAAAATATATTTTCCCTTCTAAATTCTGACTTCTGTAATCGTTCTTTTTAGATCCGAAAAGACCAAATCCAACTTTGTTGTATCCCCAGTTGATTTCAGTATTTACTATTATGGCATTGCCTTCTTTATTGTAAGTGATTCGCGTTGATGCAGAATCATAACCTCGGAATGGAGTATTGCATTTGACAGACAACGACCATGTATATCTTGTTCTGGATAAGGAATGGCTGCCTTCCAATTCCACAGTGATTTTTTTTGTTACATCCCACTGAAGTTCTCCTTGAGTTTTGAAAAATCCTGGAGTGCAACTGTGAACAACAGTGGCAGAAATGTCGCGGAGCTTTCTGAAAGGAGTACTAATGTTCAAACCACCACGCAAACCATTTTCTGCAGCAGATCCATAGATGCCGACTGCGAAATTTTGATCTGAACCCAAGAGAAGCTCACCCCTACTTGATATCTCCGATGGACCACTGCTGTGAGTTACACCCAAAACGACTGACTCGTATCCTTGAATACGAGTCGCTAACTTCAAGCTAGCAAGTATATTTTTTGCATAACGATTGTACTTGCCTTCCACAGATGTTGTGAATACTTCCCTCTGCTCATGTAGGGCTACTATTTCACTGTTCCATTCCTGAATATTTCCGCTGTGACTTACTTTCAAACCGATGTTTTCACAGTCTACGAAGGGAGTAGCAACGTTGATTTCCCCTAATATCTGTCGGTTACCACGGGTAAGAACAGAGTTAACATCGAGAGTAAGGGCAGCCTTCTTATTTGGGGCCCATTCGATTTCTGCCCTGTTATTTGTTCTGAACTTTCCAGTAAATATCTTTCCATCCATGGAAGTGGAAAATGAGCCTCTGATGGTTCGATCAGGAATAGTAATCGTCATTGTACCTTGGTGCCCAGATGAAGGACAGCGAATTTCCGCATCAATTGTGATTCTGCGAGAAGGATTACGATCAGCATCCCACTTCACATCAAAAGATACACTGTCCAAAAGTTTATTAGTTTTCAGAGTAAACTTGGAGGTCAACCTTTGGCCGGAAACATGCTTGAAGTCAACGTTGACATTTAGGTTTTCCTGATCATACTGTAACATTGCATCTGCTGTGTAGGTGCGTTCTTTACAGTTAGCCATAACTTTTATGCGATGCTCTGAAAGGAAATCGGTGGTATATTCTCCTGTCACTTTGTATTTTTCATTTCCGAGATCCACTTCCCCTAGAATATCATACCTTCCTACAGAAACATCTAAAGATGCGACAAGCTTCAAAGGACGACGACGACGAGGAATCCTCACTTCAGCATCTACATCATATTTCAGTTGGTGTCTATCACTTCGATTCTTGTAATTGGCAACTGCCGTGGCTTGCTGTCCTCTCTGCCACTGGGTAGTGAAAACAGCTCGATATTCAAGGGAACGAACTTTCTTAAGTTCGGTCATTAAACGCATTTCTCTTCCGGGATATTGCAGTTTCAGATCCCCTTTGAGCTGCAAGCGGTCGCTCATATCAGCAGTAAGATCAATCTCAGTGTTTATTTGTTTACCGGCTGCATATTGTATATTTACGAGATTTCTGAGGGCTGTGTCCGTATTTTCGTGCTTGACGTTGATTTCATAGTTGATTCCCCTTTCAGGGTAGAGCATTTTGAGAGTCGCCGATCCTTTGTTATTCGTTAACGATCCTTCATAGCGTACAATTTCTTGTAAGGTGATCTTGTGGACTCTGCTACGACGGCTGTCACCAATGCTGATTTGCAAGGTGTTCTCCACATGTCCCGTTGTACTCTGCATCTCCCATGACAGAACGGTGGAATACTGGGGTGATGCCGTGGACTGAAAGTTCAAAACTCCAGTATATTTTGTGAGGGTACTGGCAGAAAGATCGCGGAATTTTCCACTCAGATCTATTTTCTCTCGACGGCCCTGCATCAGCTGATAGTCTACAGTAAGTTTACAAGCCATGTTGTCAACGAATTGAGTATAGCCTTTAACTGTGGTGTCTAGCAAATAAGAATTGAGCGTAACTTGACCTTCGTACCTCTCCCTATCCTTGATGTCTATATCTCCTGAAAAAAAAAATATATATATAACTCCATTTATTTTAATGACTGTACT
This sequence comes from Typopeltis vanoorti, assembly GCF_054136105.1. Taxonomy (NCBI): domain Eukaryota; kingdom Metazoa; phylum Arthropoda; class Arachnida; order Uropygi; family Thelyphonidae; genus Typopeltis; species Typopeltis vanoorti. The sequence continues at coordinate 127,950,215 of NC_143560.1, forward strand.
ACATTTTTAACTCGCAGTCGCGCCACTGTATTTTAATTGTTGTTATATCAAGCAATTGCACCAATTAGGCATTCACTTTTTTATTTTGAAAAACGCAGTCATAAATTAATACGAATTTTTCAGTGACAAAACCTTGCATAGGTCATATAATAAACTAACAGTAAAATTTATATTTTATTAAATAATTTTTATTCATGACAAAAATTATTAATATTAATACAAGTAATTGGTTAGTGTATCCACTCTTTAGCCAAGAGGCTGAGGGTTCGAATCCCACTTACGCATGGAAGTTTGCGATTGTCTTCCACCTTCATACATTCATTCATACAAGTGAATAAACACTCTCCCAAAATGGACTGGATCACCATGGGAGAAGTAGACCCAACCCTCCCGCAATGGGAGAAGCCTTCACCCTGTAGTGGGTGGGAAAATAGATTGATCATCATTGTATTGATACAAGCGGCAGGTTAAATTATTAGAAACACATATTCTATTATACGTTTATTTTCAATTTGATAACTGAACTGAATTCCAGAGAAAGCTATCATGAATCTTACTACGTTACATTTATAAAGTGTTGTCTGGTATTCTTCAAGATACAATGCAATTCAATAGTGTCCCTTTTTTAGGATGTAAAATTCACATGATATTGCATATATACATAAAAAAAATCAGCTAACGCCTTTTTGTTCCCGTACAGGGAGTAAGCGAGGCCGTTTACCCTATCTAACTTTTGGAGACTGAGTGGGCAGTTCAATCTCTACTGGTAGCCAATCAGAGATAGCTGGCCCAAGGCTATCACTAATTAAGCAGCATGCAGTGAAGAGAGACAGCACAAGTGCCGCCATCTCGTGGTCCCTAACCTTGACACAATATATTTAATGTCCGAAATAATGTGGGTTCTACGGTCGATTTTCTGGGAGAAAAAAACCCTCTTGCCTGTGCCAGAGACCGACTAACTCGGGAACCGGTCGCAAAAAGGTTTAGAAAAATTTCCTCTAGTCGCCGACTAGATTCGAAACAAAGTCTTCCTTCGTGAGGTTAAGTGCTGTGGTGTGCAAACGCCACATCCACTGAGTATATTTTATTAACCATAAAGCATCTACGTACAATCCAAATAAATATATATACATTTGTACATAGAATGCTTATTCTAATTGGCATTTTGATTTACATTTCTTGATCTTAATAATATATATTATGTACAATTTATTTTTCCTTATTTTTAACATCAGTAATCTGCTCAGTGTCTGCTTCTTCCTACAGTCCTTTTTACATGAGTTGAGCAGTATTTTTCTTTTAATGTAACATAACTTTACTATCCATGGAATTCTGTATTATCCACATCCACTGAGCTACACAAGCTGTATATATACATATACTAGTAAATTATCTCATCCCATTTCCTATTGCTTATTAGTCTCACCGGCCTCTCACAGCCGGTGAGACTAATAAGCTTGGCTTCTTCGAAACCTGATTAATTCTTTGATAGAGCAGTAAATCCTCTCTGCACAATATATTATGGTTCTCAAGTCCATATGCTATTCTGGCTGGTTTGCCTGTTTTGCGAGATGAAAAATACGAGTTTCAGGCACCAAAAATCTGCCACCTCCTTTGCGCTAACTCGCACCTGAATTGAAAGGCCAAGAAAAATGTTTTTTCGTATGCTGGATGGGATTCAAACTCAAATCTTTCCAACTAAAGTGCATAGTCGAAACAGACCGAATTACAGAGGTTCCCTATATGAACTATACTACGAAAATTATACGGATACTTGAGAATTTCGCAAATCCTTATTTTCATAAACCTAGATATAATGCTTTGCTCCTTTTTTGCAGATGCTCGGATGCTTTTGCACTAAAATTTCCATTTCTTCACAGAGCCTCCGTAGCTCAGTCGGTATTGACAACGCGCATTGGTTGGAATGGCCTGGGTTAGAATTAGGACGCGAAAAACCTCAGGTTTTTTCATCCCTCAAACTAAACAAACTGGCAAGAACAACACGCACAATTAAAAGACAATACGCTGGCATCGCAGCTTTATTTGCTTCGGCCATATCAACAAATTGCTATCAGTCCATTCCTGCATATAAATGAGTCGCTCCTAGTGAAGTCGAATACCCTGGTTCCATTCGCCCTTCAAATAGAATTCTAATTTCAGAGATGCTTTATAGGATTCAGACTGGGAGATTATACAAGCAATTCTGAAACCTGTGTACCTCTCTTCATTTTCCTCAACCCATGTTGTCACAGTGAATAGTTTGCATAGATGCGAGCTATTAGCGTAATACGGCACTGTCCGTCGCGCCGTTCCACTGTCGTTTATATGCAGTAAATATTTGGACATTACAATTAAAGGAATGGATTTTATTTTTAAGTATACTAAACTGTATAATTTTACCGATAATAAACAATATTTTTTCATGTTTATTTTTTTTTAATTTTTACCGTAATTTTGATATTTTATCCAAATACGTATATACAGTGTGTATGTATATTTCGAAAGTTGCAGCATCCCCACCATTTCAAGCCACCACTGATAACACCCATACTACCTTTCGAGTGGGTTTTCCAAATTTGTGACAATTTGAAAAATCCAAAAAGCTAAAACTCTGTTGGAAAACAGTTTTAGCTTCTTAGATTTTTCTGTGCATTTCTTGGCCGAGGCTGCCCTCACATTACCATCAGCCGATTATGTTGCCTTGCTCACAAGTCACTTTGAATGAGACATTATTTACCAATATCACAAACAGACAGACCAATCATATGACATTGTATAACACACACATTTTGAAATGCATTACATGCCACTGACAATATGCAATCAATGAAATATATACTGTTTTGGCTTATAGAGTTGGAGGTTATATTACAGTATACAAATGACTTCTGAAGAATGCGAGTTTGAACTGCGCAGGTACACTTATACGCGGATTTTTTTTAATGATACAAAACGCTCTACATTTTATTATTGGAAACTATATTGGAAACATTTTTGGAGATTTACGATAATTTGAAAAAACTCGCAGACCAACCGCTAGCTAGAAATATCGAAAAAAATTAAGATAAAGTAAAGTATGTTTTGAATGCATAAAACATTGGTAGATACTAGTCTATTTTATCATTTCTACCATAAAATATACACAAATCTATTATAAAAAGTTAAAATTTCAAAACTTGCGCACACAAAAGCTTAGAGACTGTACAAGGCGCCATTTACAGTCCGAAGAAATGTAAACAAACGTAAAGCTGTAATATTAAATCATAACTGCATAAGATTAACTGTTATTAGTAAATTAAATTAATTAGAATAAAATAAAAAATTATAACGATTCAATCATTAGTGCATAGGCTAAACTACCGTGAAGCAATCGTATCGATTGCATTAGGCTACCATAAGGCAATCATAGTGCTGCTGCTTTGTTATCAATGCATGAATCGCTATACCTGTAAATAAATACGAATAATTTCTTTTTCACATTATCTTTCCATTATTGATATCTAGTGTTAGTAATAATACGTAATAAAATGTAGAGCGTTTTGTATCATATAAGATAATGTTGATGTAGGTACTGACAGACATATAATTCATCTTGTACACAGACGACGTAAACTTACAGTATTGATAAATGTAGTGCATTTTAGTAATGTATTTTCACTTCCTTATGATTTTTTAATAACATTTTCTTTTCTCTAGCTTACTTTATTGTAAGAATACAGTATATAATACATACAACATACAAAATATGTGTTAATCGACTGTTTATGTTATCGGTATCTAATCAACAGTAGAGTAGGCTATTAATAATTAAGTTTCTGGGGAGTAGAAAGTTTCACGCAGATTTTTGAACAATGCGCGGGGGGGGGGGGGGGGGGGGTCGGCGCCCCTAACTTTCACGTTGTTCAATGGTCAACTGTATTTCATATACACTAACGCCACTTTTCAAAAGTTAGGCACATCGCCATAGCGCATGCGTAGCAAATGGGATGAAGTAAGAGTTTCCACTTTCATCGGTTGTAAGGCAGACTGAGTAAAAACGAGGTGTGCTTGTTTTCAATTTCTAGTATTCAACTTCTTCTGCAAAATAAGACTTAAAGGAATAATTTCATCGTATGGATTTTAAGAAGTACCCGACCTTATGAAAAGTAGAATTCTCACGAGTCAGATCCGTTTAGAGTTTGATCCGTTTCCTAAACTGAGAAAATCACTCCGACTTATTAAACACATTAACAAAAATGTTTGCCGACAGGAGTATAAGATTTTCTCAAATGTTGGTTAGCGGTCGTAAGATAAAGTGGATATTATATTGAAGGTATACGTATTAAATGTGTTTTGTTAAATAAATGTTTGTTTTAATGTCAGGATTACAGTAAGCAGAAGTTTTGAGACAATTGCCGCTAACTTGATCCTGACACCTTTCTACCAGAAAAGTAGAAAAACCTTACTTGCCTGGGCCAGCGATTTGGGGGACCAGCTAAAGCAAAGAGCGAGAAAAAGTTACTCCAGTCGGAGGCTAGAACCAAAATTATTATTATTATTACGGGCAACTCCAAGGAGTCGACAGACTTATCGAGGGAGGGAGGCCCTAACATCATGTCAAGAACAACTATTCGACATTCACACAGTATCTATCATACCTTGCCTTGAACTCATGCACGGTCATAGCACCCACAACAGACTATGGCAGCTTATTCCACTCATTCACCACTCTCCAAGTATAAAACCTAGCTGTAACAGCCCTGCTAACCACATTCTTGCCCAGCTTCCATGTATGGCCCCTAGTCCTCCCACCACCAGTCCTGTTCTCAAAAATATCTTCTGGATTAATCTTATAGAAACCCTTCAGTAATTTGAATGTCTCAATCATATCACCACTTTTCCGCCTATCGACCAATTTTTGCAACCCACAAATCTTCAACCTGTCCTCATAAGGTTCATTCCACAGACCTGCTATCATCTTGGTCACTCGTCTCTGGATCCTCTCCACCTCCTCCTCCCCATCAAGAAGAAACCCTGGCGCCCATATCTGGTCACAGTAGTCTAGATGGGGTCTTATTAAGGCTCGATACAGAGGAACAATAACTTGTCTCTGCTTGTTAAAGTATTTTTCAGAAGCCAAGTAATTTGATGAGTTGATTTAGCGACTTTTGCACATTGCAAAAGTGGCTAAATCTCCTGGAGTGCTGTTCCACCAATGTGATATACTGCTGCTTTTCACCCCAAAATGCATAACCTTACACTTTGCCACATTAAATTGACATCCATTTTCCCTAGCCCAGTCCTCCAAACTATCCAAATCATCCTGTAAAATTTTGACATCCTGTGCACTCACAATTGCTCTACCCAACTTTGTTCATCAATGATATAGGATCTGAGAGGAAGTGTTCACTTGTTTGCTGATGATGCAAATTGAAAAGTAGTGGTCCAAGAACAGAACCCTGCGGCACACCACTAGTCACAAGCCGTCTTTTGGACTCAACACCTGAATAAACCACTCTCTGGTTTCTCTCCATCAACCACCTTCCTATCCATCTCACCAACCCTATATCCATCCCCATCTGCTCCAGTTTACCGATTAGAGTTCCATGTGGTATCCTGTCAAAGGCCTTGGCAAGGTCCAGTAGAATCACTGTAAACCCATTACCCTTATCCACTTCAGCCGTCACTGTGTTATAAAACGTGAGCAAGTTACTGAGGCATGATCTACCCGTCACAAAACCATGTTGTCCCCCATACAATATCCCATTTTCATCTATCCAATCCTGTATTCTTTTCTTGACTAATTTCTCCAAGACCTTGACAACGATTCCTGATATGCTAATCGGTCGGTAATTTACAACAGCAGTCTTGGAACCTCCTTTATGCAGTGGTACTATTTTCTCCCCTCCTTCCACCCCCCTCGGGACTAACCCATACCCGAGACTCAAATTAAACAAAATGGTCAAGGGCACTGACAATTCTTTAGCCGCTTCACGTACGACCCGAGCTGGTATACCATCCAATCCCACAGATGTATTGACATTGAGGTTTTGCAATAGACTACTCACCTCCACTTCATTCACTACAATTCCTGTATAATCTACTGGTTCATTCATTTCTGCAATGTCACCACCTCGATGATATATTCTTGCAAAGTGCTCGCTCAGTAACTCAACTATATCAACTGATTCGGTTACCTCCCTACCATCGGCATTCTTTAAAATCATTCTGCCATATACATTTTTTCTTTTGCTTGCAACATATCTAAAAAACTGTTTAGGATTCTCTTTAGCCTGCATGGCCAATGTTCTTTCGAATTCCTTTTTTGCTTTTCTTACCACACTCGTCACCCTTCTGGCCTGTGCTTTATATCGTTCATGTGCCTGCCGGTCACCCTTCTCCTTAAATTCCCTCCATAGTTGTTTCTTTTTTTGCAACTCAAGTTTAATGGTGTTATTCATCCATTTAACCCCTACTTGATTTATTATTCGGACTCTGGGTATACAGTCAGCCATTGCTTCTTGCAAACACTTCTTAACCGCCTCCCATGCACTATCAACTTCTTGCCCTTGCGGTTGCACATGCCATGGCACTGAACCAATCAAACTCCTAAGCTCATACTTACCAGCCCGATAATTCCACATGTATCCTGTCTTAATTGTAAATTCCACACCTTTAGCCACCTCCCAAGTCAAGACCCTATGATCACTCTCACCAATTGGTGGCAATGTGGTCATATTAGTTACAGTCAAATTCTCAGATGCAATTACTAGGTCAAGCACTCTCTGACCCCTAGTATTTTCCATTACATGCTGTCGCAGATAGTTATCCTTTAATAACCGCATAAAATCCAATTCCTTCCTCCCGTGTGTCCTCTCCTCACTCAATGAATGCTACCATAGTTGAAATCTTCCATAATAATTACCCTCGCTCCACTCATTTCTTCTATTTGCTTATGCATACTATCTCCACCACCTTTTCCATCACCTGGTCTACAGCAGCACCCAATTGTATATTTTGTTCTGCTAGCCACAATCTCACACCAAATGGCCTCAAATGTGCTCTTTTCTCCATCATGCAATTCAACTTCTATTCTTCTTGGCTGCAGCTCATTAGCTATCATCAACAATATCCCCCCCCCCCATTTTATTCTCCCTGTCATTCCTGAACACACTATACCCATCACATTCAATTAGGAAGGATGAATATTTGAAAACGAAGAAAAGAAGATGCAAAAGGCACGACGAGTCAAAGATCTTTTTTAATTAGTCGAATGCCAAAAATGAATGATGATTTTTTTTTAATTAATAAATTTTTTTTAAAAAATTAAAAAAATGTTTACCTGACATTTTAAAAAAATATCAGGTAAACAATTACAGAAGCAGTGAGTTGATATGCGCCATCCCCCACCTAGATAATGTAATATATAATCTTGTACACATCAATACATTTATGTGAATATAGAAAAATAATTAAACCTTCAATTTTAATTCTAACCTCTCAAAACAACTGGCGTTTTTGTTAGTTCCTCCACTGTTAACTGACCGCTGTATTTCTGGCCGTACCGAAGCGAACTGGACCCACTTACTCTCAAATATCGAGTTGAAGCTCCACGAATCTCTAATACTGGGGTGTAGCGAACGCCTCCAGATTCCGCTTCAGTTCTCAATTCAGAGTGAATAGCAAATTTTTCCTTGTCATCCACAGTCAGACTGAAGTGTAGACGTTTCTGACTTGGTTCATTGACGTATTTAGCTGAAAGGAAACAAACATTTATGTTTATTAAATACTTTCACAGGTGATCAAAATCCAAATTATCAGTTTCATTACTTAAAAAAAGAAAATGATGAGATTCGATGCACCGAATGTCTCCTAGCTCAATTCTTTCAAACAGTTACTTCACAGCACTGCATTTGACCTCGGTTTTGAATATTCCAAAGCAACTTTACATCGACATATTCATTCTTTCTGATAATCTCTTATGTAATAAATACGAGATTTAAAATTTCAACCCTTCATTTTCTTACTAAAAATTCTAACAGCACAGTAACATAAATAGGTCAATCAGATGCGCGTATTTAGCGATCGGTTTTCCGTTTTGTGGGAGGAGGTTTTCTCCTCAGGGACTTACTGCAGGACAAGCTTTCACCCTCCTTCAAGACTGGCTATCGCAGCATCAGATGAAAAGAACTATGATATATTCTTGGCTTCCTTAACGGGATTAAAGTACTGGAATACTTTACAATACATTAATTTCACTATTGCAACTGAGAAAAGATTAAAAAAATCCATGATTAGTCAACTTAAACTTTTGTTACAAAAAAAAAGTTTCTTTTTGTAAGCTTATAGTACATTATTACCGCGAGTAGACAAAGGATTTTTTAAAATTAATTTTTGCACTGTCCGGAAGCTCTGTTCTAAATACCAAGCATGGAACTTTTACAAACCGCTTTAGGCTCCCCAATAAGTGGGACATGGTTTCACACTGGGCGATTAAATTCATTTCTCACCTAAAAACAATCGCTCACGGCGGATGGAGAACGGATATGCTATCATCAGCCAACTAACCCGATAAATTTACTATTAGAATCGGTTGTGCCAAGTGAAAATATTTATATACTGTATACGTGGCAGAGTACAATTTTATAATTATACCCAGCAATAAGAGAATATCTGTACCGTTATACCAACCAGCATTTTTCATATGCTGCTGAACGTCGATGGTAATACTGGAGATTACAAGATCAGCGGATACTCCCTCGACATAGTAATTGAAAACACATTTAAAGTATTATGTACAAAGACAATACCAACACTGTTATTATGCATTCATGCTTAATTTTTTAAATAATCAGTTTTTTTATTTATCGAATAATATTTTGATTCTCTGACATCACGTATCACTTTTCTTTTTTTTTTTTTAAATCCAAGTGTTTTCTGATACATCAATTAAAATGTAATTCTTTCGTAAAACTCTACATATCCTGTCTTTTTACCGCAAATAAGTCTCAAAAACCAGATTAAACGATTAGCAACAGTTTTTTTTTTTTTTTTTAAATAAACTCCTAAACCAAAAATATTTTGTTTGCGAAACTCGTCTGCAAATTTTCATAAAAATAATCGGAAAGGAAAATTATGACAATGAACGGTTACAAGCAAAATGGTTTAATGAAGACAACATAATTCATAATATTATAAATAATAAAGTAACAAAATATTCACTGACTAATTGCAAATCTTAATGAGAAAATTGAGCTATCTTGTTGAACCTCCGGACTTTCAGCTGGAGCGGTTACATTCTTAGATAACTTTGATGGTGAAATGAAATGTAAGTTACTATTTTTACTCAGATCAGTAAATAAATTTAATGAATAATAACAGTAATATTAATACCTTCACTACATTAATAACTGGTGAGCCACGCCCCTAGCAAAGATGGAGATGATTCCCCTTCCTCTATTTTCCAAGATATTTTTCTATTTTTCAAGATAGTATTTTCCAAATTCACTGAAAATTTTTCTGAAATTACGTCTAATATAAGTTATGTCTGTATGTTTTGGGGAACACTTACCTCCAACAGTTCATATTCCCAGAAATAAGTATAGTATACTGCACATGTTATGCCTGCTAACGCATACTACCATCCGATTTGTAGAATGCTACGAACGCTATAGTATTGCATTACTGCTGTCGACAGAAGTACGTATGTTTTTCTGACGGTTTTGCGTTTTAAAGAATGAAAACCCCAGCTTCGAAACGGAAATATATAGCCGCCGCAGCATAAGGCCGTCTAATATAATTTCTGATTAAACAGACAACGGGTGATCAGCTAAAGCACTAACTTTTGTTCTGCTGTTATTTATGATTACAGTAACTTCGAAACCTGTTTTCGGCGTAGGCCGGATTGGTTTACTGATGTTCGTAATAACGCATAATTGAACCTGTTGTTAGTATAAAATTAGGACTAAAAGTCACTACGCTTTAAGCCAAAATTGTGATACTCGACAACTTCTGGCAAAGTTCAAATGGTGCATCAATGTCAGTGCCAGCAGATTTGGGAGCGATAAACAGACAGGATATTGATTAAATAAACAAAATATTGATTAATTAGCCACATGCTTTGCATAAAATCTATGCGAGGTAACCTGTGGAGACCTACAAGCAATTTTTTCTTTCTCCAATTCAGCTAAACATGCACACTCATCACATTAACCAGCTCCCTTTAAAAAGTAATATCTTTATATTTTTTAATACACAGACGCCATAGTAACCATCTCTAAATAATGCGAACACAGCTACGTAACAAAATATTAATCTGGCGGCTAACCGAAAACTGTACACACCTAAACTCTGAAAAATCAAAGCTAATGATATTTAAAAACCCACTGTTCCAACTCACGGAAACAATCTCACTATCCAACGTCCGTTCTCCAATAGACGAAGAACCATCCCTATTAAAATCACAACTAAACTATCACATAGGTCAATACAACACGATACCTCGAACGTCACTTCGACGCCGATTTTAACTGGGACAGCCATATAAACTGCCTGCACAGCAAACAAACTATACTGATTAAAACTAATTCCCCCATACATGAAAACACCAATCTATAAGTCATTATGTGAAAAAAAAAAATCTTAAGATATGCAATAACAACATACGCAGACTACAACTGTTGCAATATAAAACGATGAAACAGATTTTCTGAGAACAAAGTGTTTTATCTTAAAATATTAAATCCTCCTGCTACTACACAGTCAAGTAAACACCACTGCAATCATAACTGCAGAATAATTAGATTAGTATATCAGATAACAAGACCATCATCAACAAATTATATCGATATAAATGTAACAGTCACGAAGAAAACCACCCGGAGATATTATAACGGACATCAGTGGCGCACACAGGGGGGGAAGGGCCCTGGTCCTTCCCCCAAAGAAAAAGGAAAAAAAAAAACAGTAGAAAATTTTCCAAAAATCTTTTTCTAATTAAAATTCATTTTTTTTTTATTTATGTTGTGTCGTGTCTTTTATTTGTATATGCTACTTATGAATTAGCACTCATTGCAGATCGTCTACCCCCCCCCCCCCCAAGATGTGTGCTACTGACCGACATGATCGATAACCTGCCATTAGGTAAGAGAAAATCTGGGATTAATTAGGGAGTTGAAAAGAGCAGTGTATCGATATTGTACCGACATGGAAAATTAGAGAGAAATTACTCCAAATCGGCATATTGAAATTTTTCTCAAATACCTCGCAAACATCCCTTCTCTCTCCTTCGAAGAGGCCAATGTGTGTGTGTTCGCTTCTGTATGCTAAACCAGAAACAAACAGTTAAACTGACATCTCAAGTGTTCTGAATACTGAGCTAAAACCACCACTATCCGATATCATCCCCAAATTAAGCTGAACACAAACTTATATTATTATTGTGGATCTTTATAAAATGAATTAATTAGTATTTTGGACTGAACAGTAAGTGTAATCACAATGTTTTAATTGTATATATTTACGTAAATGCTCTGTATGATAATAATAAACCTTGTAAGAATATTTTTTAATAATACTTTTTAATATTTTTTTAACCCATGAAAGGTCTGAGACCCACAACATATTTTAGAATACCATGTAGGGACTAAGGGAAGGTAATCGGAAACTCTGCTCAAGCGTGAAAACACTTTACAAACTGTCATGCTTTTAATAAATTAATAAGCTACCATACTTGGCGATGCAAATCGTTTACCATCTAAAGACTTCCACAAGACATCGTGCCACAGTGGGATTCGAACCGACATTTTTTTTTTTTTATTTGTCCTGATTGAGCATTCTGTTTTACATACACAAATTTTAATAATTTTCTTACCATTCATGCCAAAGCGTTTAAACGGCGTCTTCAATTTCAGCATAGTTGAACCTTCCAGTTGGTTGATGCGGAAGTCTGCACTTATTTCACGGTCAATGTTTGAATTCGGAGTGTTCAAAGATATGGCAATTTGACGGATGTATTCATTTCTAGAGTCCTGCACAAAAGTAAAAAAGGAGGAAAAGAATTAGTTGAGTTTTGCAACAGAGAATACTAATAAATTCTGCAACACAACAATGAGTATCACGTCAGGTGCTCACTGGTGTGTTGTACCAAAGATTTATCACAATCTTTATGCCAGCAGAAAAAGCTACGTTTAAAATGAGCTTCAAAATCATCTGACATAACACATGAAATAGTTTAAAATTATGTCGAAATTGGAATAAGTTCAAACTAAATCATGTCAATTCAAACACTTTTATTAAAAATTATCGGCTTTCGAGATTCAATATCACATGATTTTTGTTCCATTTATCATTTTTATTAAAAAAATACAAATAGTTTCAATCTCGTTTTCTTGTGGCTGCTATCATATAATTTTCCATGCTACTGCGAACTTTCTTTGTACATCTTAATGAACAACGAAGAATGAAATGAAAGTTTGGGGTTTCCGTGGTGGTTTTTGAAAACGTTCTTCGAATTTCAAGTTTAATGACCATGTGACGTGGAGAAGCATAAAACTAATTTGTTCAACTAATAAATGTCTACTAGTTTCGTGTGTCGACACGTACGCTACGTCCGGAGCTTAGTGAATGTTACAAAAATCCGGATTCATTGCTATCACATTAAGCAAGGAAGAGAACATCGGATGATAAAATTAAACTAAACAATGAACGCGTGAAAGCAGGTGCATTAGTGGGCACTATAACGTAAAGCATGTCGTAGCCAAGGTCTGTAGATGTGACATTTTTGACGAACAAAAACCAAATCTGGTGCAGGAACCAGGCTTGATTTTATTGCATTAAGCGGAAGGACAAGCATTTCGGAAGCCTTCTTGAAGTTTCTGACTAAATAGTTATGCTTTTAAGTTCAAGAGTGAATTTAAAAACGGCAAGATATTAAAACAACAAAAAAAAGAACACCTCTACATGCGGTATTGTACTACGTACTAGGGTCACTTGCATTAGCTCACGCTAGTGTTCGCTGATACTTTATAGTTTACTATATTCGGCATGAAACTCTCTGATTTCAATCTTTGAGTTTCTAATTCGGTTTTAAAACAATGTGGGATTCAATATCCCCTTAATTTAAATAACCTCTACATGCCCCCATCATTCAACTGATTTCAACCAATATATCGTCGTTTACGATGTTGCTCATAGTCATCTGTGAAATTCGGCCTAATCAGACTAAAATGAAGAGAGGGAGGAATTGTTGAGGCTGAGAAGCCCACCTCCCCTACGTAGATCATAAGTGGCGAAGAAGCAGATTATCTGTAATTGAGAAGTGAAAAATTTCTAAAATTTCTTCTACAATAACAATACTACTAAGAAAAATGACATCAGTAAACCTTAGGCTTTAATCTTCCTCAGTACTCAGGTCACTTTTTTGCAAATGAATGTTTTTAAGAGATAATCGTAACGAAATGCTACTAAACAGTTGTCGATGGAAATTAACTGATCAGTTCAATCGATATAACTGTCGCACATTCTTGAATAGTACAGTACTGGATGTCTTCGCAGAAATGATGGCGCAAGGTTACGTCACACATTTTTCGGTATTTTTGTCAAGATTTGTTTGTGCCCTCCTGAGTGATTACTAACATCGTATACAAAAACATCGGTTAAGCATTTTATGAATGGTTACCCTTAAGGTGAGTGTCTACATTATGTTACACCCTTTACAAATCGCAAGGATAAAAAAAAAATATTCCTTCTATTAGCGTTTAGTTAGCAAATACATTATTACTCCTTCACGGAAGCATCATCTGTCATGGTGATAACATAACATGATAACAACATTCCACGTGAGGAATTTATGTCGAACGTTTAATAAAATGGAAAGTAAAATAAATAATGTTAACAATTTTGGCTTATAAATTGAGTACGTAAATAAAAACGAAAATAGCATATGAAGAATTCTGAAAAATATGCATCTTCTAGAACTTAGTGATATGTTTTAGAAGAAACATACAGAAATAATACCGTAAACACTGTGTAACGAATACGTGAAAGTTAACAATATCGTACATTGTATACGAAAGGGGGAACAACTTAAAGTTAAATTGTGTTCGATACTAAAAGGAGGAAAAGGAGATTATACATTTCGTGTACATGATGATTACAAAATCTTACCTCTTCTTTGTTCCATTTAGCTTCAAAATTGTAACTGGTCAGAGAAGGATCAGTTTTTTTCAGATAAATGCGAACGGCGGCTGGACCTGAGATGGGAAATAATGGAGCATTATTTCTTCCCCCTGGAACCTGGACTTCTCCGCATAATTCCATCCCGAATACAGTGCTAGTGAATGTTCCACTGCATCTTCGGACATCAATATGTTCGTCTGTAATTCCCGTCTGTTCTCTTTCCTCTTGTCCATGCACCAAATATATTTTGCTCCTAGTTTAAAAAATGGAACGACTCACTCACTACACTGACTGCTCAGTAATGAATCTTGTTTTTTTTTTTTTTTTTAAACAACAACAACAACAACTTCCTAATGCTATTAGAATCTGAACAGATTCGAATTATATACCACAATTTAAAATTTTAGAGAAATTCTTTATTTACAGTATTTTTCTCTATTTTAGAACGGATTACAAAATACGACTGAATACGACAATATATTTCTCAAATTAAATTTTGTGTGATACTATCATAAACTGCTTTAAAACGTACGGTTTTAAAGATATTAATTAATATACAAATACAATTCATGGGTGTCTTATGTATGTACCAACCTTTCCAGCCACAAACCAGGAATAAGGAATTGCTTATTCTGTCTCTCATAGTGAAATAATGAATTGTTCCGGAAATTGGGTATAATCCACACATAATGTATAGTTGATTTTGTTAAATGTGTTGATTATGCCCAATTTCTGGAACAATTCATTATTTCGTTATGGGAGACAGGATAAGAATTTCCTTATTCCTGGTTTGTGACTGGAAAGGTTGGTATAGACATCAACGAGGACTTTTGCAGAATGGATTAATGGAGACTGTAGACCAGTGTTTCTCAACGTGGGGCGTATGTCCCAAAGGGGGGTCAATTTGAATATTTTGGGGCAATTAGAAAATGTACATGTACATATTTATATTATACTTTTTCAGAACTTGGTTGACTATTATGCTAGAGTGGGGACATCAAGATCTTTGAGACGTTGACGTGGGGCATGATTCAAAAAACGTTGAGAAACACTGCTGTAGCCTGTGCAAAGCATCAGAACTGTTAAACCGAACTGATTACATTGAGATTATAAAGAATTCGTATTTAATTAGAGAAGAATAAGTAGCTCATTCCCATTATGACATCATTTCACCAGTTTTGCATTCCTAGCAGATGTTTTTATTATAGTAATCCCCACAAGATTGTCAAATATAGCATACCAGTTTTCCCTTCTCCCGGACCCAAAGTAGGGAAAAAGAGAAATCCAACAAGTGTGTTTGTAATTTTTAACAAATACCAGCGAAAGAAATGCTGTCCCAAAGAAGAGAAGTATAAGAGACGAGTACAGAGAAGAAACGTTTGAGACACTGATGAAATAAAAATGAATATTCATCTTCTGATTGCATTTTCAACAGCATATAGCGCTCGCTTACTCTATTGTTTGACAAGAGATACCTTGATGTGCAGCACTCCGCCTAACCTTTACTTCAGCACTCGCGTACGGTACAAAGTATATAAGCGCCATCCAAATAAAGGGTAATCATTCTGAAATAAAGGAAAAACTTTGCCTGTATAAAATCGCACTACGAAAATATTTCATACACTCGCAATCGTATCTATGTTACTTCATTTGTTACTTTCCACCTCCAACCAACAGCCTGTAGGTTCGAATCCGAGAGTAAAAATGGATGTCTTTGCATGTACTACTGGAGGCCTGAAGTGGCTTACCAAGTTGCATGTTTCGTTTTGGAACATGGTTTCCTGATTATGTAATCTTTACCCTGTTCTCGGTACAAATACTATTGTGTCAGAGGATATACTAATGTACGGTTTACACCTTTCGTGGGTAAGATTCACATAAAAAATGATCATATATGCTCTGGACGCTGCCTCAGAACCTACAACGATATATATATACACTCAATAAGACTACTGGTATTTATTCCATATAGATCACAAGACACAAACCATGTAATTCCTCACTTGCACTATGGCCATCATCTACATCATTATAGATAACATTATCATGGTCCTGTAACATCATACGTGGGCGTCCGCAGAGGGGGGGGGGATAACTTTTCCCCTGGGATCTACTTGTGAAAAAAAAACCAAAAAATTAAGTAATTAAATAAAAATTTATTGATGTAATTATTTGTCTCCAAGTTTTCCCCCCCTCCCTGGAAAATTTTCTGCGGACGCCCATGACATCAGATAACATCTGGATTCGACTAACTCTTCACATGTATCTTATGCAGGAAACTACAGAGTAGGCTTTTTCTTGTATATCATGATCACGGAGAAAAAGAAACAACTCCAGCCCAATTCAACGAAAGGTGGAACACAATATGCTTACTTGGAATAGAAAAAAGAATGAAGATTTTCGTGAAGCTGTAAGTGATCCAGAAATCGTAGGCTATAAGCTTCCTGTTACAACAAAAACTTCTTTTTTTAAAAAATATTTCCCCCATTCCTGTTTTATGTTTCATAATCCCTTTTGTTTTAATTTTGTAAATGGAAATAGTTTTTTTCACCAGTTATTCAAAATGTTTTTTTTTTCAATTTTAATAAACACATACATATACAAAGCTACAAGGATTTCGATCAGTCTAAGGCGAGTAGCATACTTACTGAATATTTATAATATCCATCCTATCACGTGGAGCGTTAATCTGTGCCCGAACCACCTGACCATTGCTGACCTCTACTAGCCCATCCACAGATGACGAAGAATGCATAGTGGCAACTACTCGGAGTCCTGTCTTTGCTTTACCAGCATCCACCGTCATTAAGGTAGCGATTTCAATAGCACCGCTATACAACAAAGAAAATGATTTACCAACAAATATAAGAAGTTGACAATAAATAAAAAAAAATTAAAGAGGTCATCACTGACTAGTTAAATATTGTAAATTGGAGATTCCATTTTAAAGGACGAGTTCATAGCATACCTATCTCGTGCTACTGCTCCAATTAGATGTTCCTTTAATGCACATTATGTAGATATTAAAATTGCATATATAAAACGTGTGTGTGTACGCGCGCGTGCGAGACAGACAGACAGAGAGAGAGAGAGAGAGAAATATCGCAGTTTGTAAGAATTATTAATATAAAAGTTAAATGATGTAAGTAGTTTTTATCTTGAGCCCATACACGAGAGGTTGGTAGCTCAACATATAGTATATTAGTACCGTGTATGGATTGGGAAAAAAGGTACTTGTTCACAATAGATTTGAATGACTGTAGATTGTATTCCCTAGGGAGCACATGAAGGGGAAGACTGTTCCATATTATAGCGGTTGCAGGGACGAAGGAGGAGGAGAAGAAACTTGTTCTGTGGGTTTCAAGGTGCAATGTGAAGGGATGTTGAGCAGCTGCTGCACGTGTTCCAATGAGCTTAGTACTAAGTGGGGGAATTATTGATGCTATTTCGGATGAAAATTTTCCATGGAAATATTTTTAGAAGACACATAGTGAAGAGACCGATCGTCTGTGTGAAAGTAAGAGGAGTGAGTTGGTAAGAGATGGGTCATTAATAAGTCTGATTGCTCTCCTCTGTATGGTCAATTAAATTATAGTCGAGAATTTGAGGGAGCTTTTGGGGGCCCACCCCATATGTGGGAGCAGTATTCGATAGTTTGGCGGATTTGTGATTTGTATAAGGTTAATAGCTGTTCAGGGGTGAAGAAACGTCTTGAGCGAAAGAGAAACCCTAGTTTTTTAGAAGCTGAGAATGCAGTGGTTGTGATGTGTTTGTGCCAGGAGAGGCTTGATGTCAGGGTAATTCCAAGAAGAGAAATCTCAGATTATCTGAAAATTTGAGTATTGTCAAAAATAATACTGGGAGAAATTGGTTCTTTTTTATGATAAATGGGACAGTACTGAGTTTTATTTGCATTGAAATTGACTAGGTTATCTGAACCCATTGGAGGATGGCCTGGAGGTCTGAATTATGGGCAGTGGTGGTTGCTGATCTGTAGATTGAGATGAGTTGTGTGGAGTAAGGTTTATCAAAATAAAGGGATGAGTGCAATGTGCTGTCATCTGCAACACTGTGTATTGGGTTGGAGATAAGTTGAAGTAGGTCATTGGTTGTGTACAACATACTGTACAACAAAACATTTTTACCAGTAATTCATTAATGAAAGACATTTTAATCTCGTAATCCGTTTTGCTGATTAATCTGTATTAATTTAATTAAGCAATTGGATTAATTGTTTAATTATATTTCTTATAATTAATAATATTAATTATGTTAATAATATTAATATATTAATTATATTTTTTTCTTCTTCTTCTTTCTTAATCTTTCCCTCTTTTACCTTTACGATGTCGAGGGTTTCTATTCCTGATAATGTTATGATAATTGGTGGCATAAATATTGATCTGTTAAGCGACAGACATTATTCTCTCGATTTCAAAGATTTATGAAATATGTTTCATGCGAACAAACTCACTTTCAATGCTGTAAAAACAAAATTCATAATTTTTAAACTCAAAAATACACCTAATAGTAAAACCAATTTTTCCATTCATATATTTCCACATAACGAACTGTAAAAGTAACCAAAATTGTAACTGTATGGAGATAGAACACGTGATACTATAACCTACTGAGGATTAAAATAGACAGAAACTTAATTATATTACAGAAGTATGCAACAAAGTAAGATTTATGCTATCTCTTCTTCTTAAAGAGATTCTTAATTCTGACAATGTTAAGAACATTATATTTTGCCTGGATGCAAACTGTTATACAGTACGGCGTACTAAACTGGGAGAGGAACATATCACACCACACTGACGCCATTAATCTCTTTACAAAATAAATTAATACGCATTTTAACCAACAGTAAATATAGAGACACTACAGTGAACGCTAAATATACCTATAATATTAAATATCCTTCCACTTAGACAACTATATATTTACAGGATGCTTCCTTTTCCAAAAGACTGTTAACCAACACGTAAGTATTAGAAAAGACATTTAATTACTTCTGCAGAAAAGCGGGCTTAAAATATTTTATCCCTAAAGCACAAAAAAGAAATAATACACAAACACTATCTATTTGGTTCCAAAAATCTTCAACGGCTTACCGCTCTTAATACGAAAGGAAAACAACACGAACACATACAGAAATCTAATTAGACAGTACCTAAAGTTTTATAAGAATATTGAAAACTTGTTTAGAATAATTGCGTAAAAAGTAATTAACCAATTTATACCAAGAGAAATTAACCAATACAAAATATCCAAGTAATTACTAAACTTCATTGTTCTTATTCCACGTGTACGACTAGTAGTTATATATATATAATGTGTGTGTATATGTATTTTTTATACATATACACACACACACATTATTCACTAAATATACTGTCAATATTTTGTGTACTATTTATGCTGTGCATTTTGTTCCACTTCTTGTAACTCGGATGAACTGATGCTCTTGGGTTATACATAGGATGTCATTGCTTTACATTTTTATCATTTTCAAAGAAAATTTAAATGAATGATATGTAATCTAATGATATGCAAATGATAAGGTAATGTCCATTAATTAAGCGCAGCGGTTATTAATAATTCTGTGGAATAATAGTCATTCACAATTAAATGCATACAATCATGTTCCTCTATTAATGAAATTTATTAAAATCACAATAAACGAAATGCAGGAGCATTTCTTTTAAGTTCAGCACGAGACACTGAACGTTTGCTAATCACACCTGACTCGTGTAGAGTCAATCGTTGAGCACGCCAAGTCATTGGCTTGGCTTGCTCAACAATTACATGATTTTTCTCTAATGTTAATAAAACACAGAACTAAATTGGACACATAAATAAGATGAAAGAGGTTAAATATTGGGTAGTCTAAGTCCGAAGTCTAAACCAGACGACTTACTGTATCTAATTTTAGTTATCATCCATTTCCGTCATCTCTAATAATAATCACTTGAAATGCGGGATGAAATCCATCTTCATTCCATAACAAGTGAAACCATAAAGGAAGTATACAGACTTATGTACAAATTACTTCCCCCTACCAGGTTAGTCTATTTTAAGGAATTTTACAATTTTGTTTTACTTGAAAATTGTGTTTTGCTTGAAATATATGGCTAATATTTCAAGTAAAAAAAAAGAAAAAAAAATCTTAATTAAAAACCCACCAGACCACACCTCGCGATAATTCTACAATTTACATTAAAAAAAAAAACGAAATAAAAGCCAGATGGACTAATATGAAACAGCTCATTGTCCTGAGCATTTATTTCTTCGATTAATGACATAAAAATATGAAAATTTATTTTTATTATAAAATAAAACACGTGCAGCGTTTTGAATTGTCGCTATATTGTCCTTTCTTATCCTTAGATTACTCAACTTATGTTTAAAAATACGGAGAAGGAGAGAGAGTAAAAGATCTTCCAAATTCTAGCAAACGTAATCGAGTTGAAAGTGCTGATAGTTTCTCGTCATGAAGCGAAATGCACGAATTCATCAAGATCTACTTACAAAAACTAAAAGTAGATATTATTCATACCTGGGTTCGAAGCGTCCTCTTATATCAACTTCTTTGAACGATCTTACGTGGAACTTCCCACCCATTTTAAGTCCGACGGTTGCAGTGCCATTAATATCCAAACGAAGCGGCATGCCAGTTGCCATGGGAATGGTGTAAGTGGTGTCCAAAAACATGATACTTTTTGAGAATTCGTAGTCTTGTTGTTTAGCCAGTCTAGAGATGATGTCCATAACATTGAAATCATAGTCTTCGCCAAATTGTCTACCTATACTTGTGTGAAACAGTTCATTGCCGAAAACTTTTAAATACATGGATCCTAAGGGATCTCGGTAGTAACGGGACTTGGCATCAAACTGAAAGAGAGCAATAATATAAGCAATAACGAGAAGTTGTCAGAGGCTGCGATCAGTTGAGTAGTTTTATATTACCAATTTTGCGCATACAACTCTCATTTTATTACTTTCCGTGTTCATAATTAATCTAGTTTGGTAAATTTAAATAAATAAGGAATTAATGTACTTAATAATTATATTGTTTAACGTTTTACTATAAAAGTTGTTTATTTTTAATTATATTGTCGTGTTTTGGCATATGTTTGCTATTTACATATGCATACATTTGCACCAAATTTCAAGCACTCGATATTCTCCCTAGAAAACTTTAGGATCATTCTATACAAACTCGTATCTACAAAGCCGTCTACCTCTCCCTTCTTCACTACTTATAAATTTGATTCACAGTTCGCATTTTTGATACTAGTTTAATCAAATGAAAACTTTAAAGATCGAATTTTATATATTTTTATCCGTAATAAAAGTGGCCAAATTATATATATATAGGTCAAACAAGGAGCTTATTTGAGAACCAAGTATTTTACGGTCCCTTATGCTTAAGTATTTTTTTAGCTTCTAATAAACCTAATTTTGGTAACTGTGTGCGTGCGCGCGCGCAGAAGTGTAATCCTATTTCCATAATTCAGTCAACTGATTTCGTTCTCTGGTTGGTTCGTTTTTAAGAAGAAAAATCCGAGTTTCCGAGAGAACAGCTCTCGCCTCCGTATTCATTTATTATGAGATTGGTTAACTCAGCTTCAGTAATCCGCGTCTTAGAAGGGATCCAAATCCATAATCTTTTCAAGCAAATGATGTTGTCCTTCCGACATGCTAAGGAGGCGAGTTTGGAAACCTATATTATGCCTTAGTTAACAGCAAATAACTTGAGGTCGCTGAACGGAAGAAAGAGAACTGAATTGGACAACCAATGGGTGGCTATTATAGTTTCAGTAGTTGAGGTGTGGAGGATGCTGTTTGAAAACCATCAGAGTACGCCCTTATGATTTTTTTTCCCGTTTTACACCTTTACTTCCATTTATACAGGATGATTCTTTCTAGAGTTTGTATAGAATGATCTGTGGTATCTCCTCTTGTTAACATTACTCACTTTTCTACGTAATTCATACTTACAGAAAATAAAAGGTTATTTGTTTTCGGAGAAAAAAAAACTTACCTGAGAATCAAATTCATCAATTTTGTTGTCGGAAATTGATCTTTTCTCTCTCATGTTGTTAAGTATCTTACTGATTGAGCTCTTGGGAAAATACCCTTTGGGACCAAAGAAAGACTCGACCACTTGATCCAGTCCTTCAATTCGACCTCCAATCTAAAGAAAAGAAAAAGGTGGAAACAATACTTAACTGAAAAATAATTTTATGCGCATTTCATTAATAGAATAAAATAAATAAACAGTATTTCAGAACCTCGTGTCTATATTGCATAATCTAAATAGTAACTCTGTCTAAATGACACCAAAATTTAAAAAAAAAAAAAAAAGGTTCTAAAATTTTTACTACAGATCTCAAATAGTATTTATTATTAAAATCTAGCTAGCTATTGGTATGGGGACAAATGGATGAACGAATGGATAAAAACACGCGAGTATATAGTAACGTCTTTTTATGCGTATGCTTTGTGAATCGCATTTAAATCAAACAAAATCAGCGCCTTAAATATTAGATTCTGTGTTAAATCCGTGTTAATTTCCTGTTAATTCGTGTGAATTCTATGCGAATTCACACGGACGTTCCGTGTGAATTCGCATAGAGAAAAAAGAAAAAAGTGAAAACGAGATCTTTTTTTTTTTTGTTACAGTTATAAATAATATTATTCATAAGAAAAATGATTCACATCGTTTAGAAATTAATCTATGTGCATAATTAGCGCTATATAAGTATCGGGAATGACTCCCTCTTCGATTTTTTTTTAACTGTTGTTTCCTTAGAAGAACCTCGAAAGGCAAAATATTCGATGGCACTAATACACTAAAACTAACTGTGACGAGGCAGCTTTTAATGATGCCGAAAACTGTGTTCGAAAGGAGTTTCTAGACAGTAAGCAGGAACTCTGGAAACCTCTTCTGACGTGTTATCTTGAGTTCCGAAAAATCTAAAGGTTCTTTCTTTACAATTATTTTCTTTTCAGAGCCGCGCTGTTTTTTGATTGGTACTCATATTACGTTATCTGATGATGTAAATATAAGGGTTCTGAAAAGAAATACACGAAACATGGTTCGTTCCTCCTTTTGAAATAATGTATTCATTAAAAACTTACAAAGGAAGAAGCAGAAATACCTCAAACAAGTTGCAGGTCCGACCAAACAAGTCAAAGGTGAAATTAAGCATGCCTGACGTAGCGATGTAAGATTCTGGCGTGAAAATAACGTTACTGTCCACGTGAACTCCAGTGCTGATGGAGTCGAAAAACACAGAACCCGAGTAAGCTCGAGAGAATTTACGAGCATCTCCGTTGAACTTGTTCATGAGGTACAAGTTGGAAAGAATTTCTCCGACACTATGCCTGAGAGAACTGTCGATCTTCTCTAAGTTGTTCAAGTGGCTCCACACGAAGGATCCAACTAGAAGAAAAATTAAAAAAAAAAAAAAATGAGGCCAAGAAGTTTATCAGAATAGGAATTCATAAAGCAGAACACCTCTCACTAACCCTCCTTCGCCTTTCTTATTTTTTCTTATGCCAAATTATTAAGTTTTATTTAGGTAATTACAAAAGCTTTAATTAACTGATAATTAATTTTCGTAAAAATAACAGCAAGAAGATTCAGCTTTATTAATGAACATTTAAACTGCCTAAGAATCAATATATATATATATATATATATATATAAGAGAATTTTTTTTTTTTGTCATATTGTCCTGTAGACTTTTCAGTTCAAGATATCTTGCTTATCCGAGTTTTGCCAGTTTCAACATCGTATATCTGATCAAATACAGATTTCTTATTTATTCATCAAAAACAACCACAGAATCCATTCCATGAAGATATGACGTACAAGTCTCAAAATTACAACTCGACAGAAGCGTATCAGAATCAACCAATTCTAGCAACCACGTCCAGCATCTCTCAGAAGCAAGGCGTGCATAAATAATCAATCGATATTCCTGAGTAAATATACGAAAAACTTCACTTGCACTCTAATAAAGATGTGCTCTTTACATCATGCAACGCCATCATAAACCGGTCATTTCTCCTGATGTTTCAGGAGTTTGGAAAATAAAATTGGTAATGAAACGTAGAATAATTTGGAAAAGCCAGATGGGAAGTTTGTAGGTTCGGATGTATTGAGAAATACAATATCAGTTACTTCTAAGCTTCTGAGGTGAAAAGTCATATTGGTATGTTTATATCCTCAATACCTTATAGCCATACTTCATAATTTTCCGATCAAATCAGCAGCAACCCTCACATTATGGAAAAACGAAATTGTACTATATAGCCGAATGCGTTATAAAAGTATATATTTGCTGCACAACTTACCCTGATTAATTCTTTCATTTTCTAGGACTGTCTTAATTCTCGTGATAGTTGAATGAGTGGGACAATTCGTAATGGATAAGTAAGCCCCAATTCGCAGCTCGGTGTTTTCGTTGTAATTGGAATACAGATCGATCAGATCTTCTCTCTAGATCAGGAAAAACGAACCCATCATTAAAATTTAAACCGCACTTGAATGAATAAATAACGAGAGATATATTCTCCAGCTCTGTTATAATTTATAGATTCGTTAAGGTATTCTTAAGAAAAACAGTTCTCCTTTAAATTACAGAAAAGAAACTACTTAAAACTCAGATTTATATAAAATGCAATACATCTTTTGCACATAAATATGAAAAATAACATCCAAGCAGTAAGTAAATAGCATTCGGTAAATTCATATTAATGTCCACAGGGACGCAGTTTAAAAAAAAAAAAAAAACTCAAAGTTTAAAGTTTGCTGATATGAACTGATGAATACCGAACAAAATGCCAAATGTTTAAGTTCGCAATATGTGAAAGAAATATTCCGCTTTGGCGCTGGGAAGTGAATCTCCATAATTTTTAAAAAAGGTATTGTAATTTTTCAACAGAGCAGATAAAAGTACATAAAAACGTTTTAACCTGCTTTTACAATATTGAGTTTTCATAATTGTGGTTATACTGGTTTTCCGATTCTGTTTCCTGGACATGACTTGTTTTTAAAAATTATGACCGACGTTAATAACTCCAAGCAAAATTTTCCGTTTCTGCTCTTATCATAAGTTAAAGCAGTAACTGCATTAACATGTTCATTGCCAATCACGCGATATCGCGCGATGCGAGTTCTCACCAAACGGCCGATTACGCGTTATCGCGTGGACGTCGCTAACTAAATAAAAAAGTAAAAAAAAAAAAAATTGCCCACCACACGAAATTCCAATTATTTTCAGCTTGGCAATGAAAGTGTTAATTTATGATAAGAGTGAGCAGAATCCTAAATCTGGATACACCTTTCTCTTTTCAGAACTCTCAAGAGCCCAACTGAAAATAAGTTGCTCTAAATTTTGATAAGGGATAGTTCCGTCACAACCCTCCCAATTTGTTGATCTCGTAAACTATAGATCTAGGAGACCAAAACTAATTCCTTGTGGCATATTAAGACAGGATGTGAAGTTCAGTTATTAAATGTGACAATTCTAATTCACCTGCAGAGTAAACGTAAAATGTTTAAGTTAGGTTGGAAAACCTGATGTTTATTGTAAAGAACGTCTAAAATTAGTACGGATGAAACAAATACGTTTAATTTTATAGCATATGTAAATTATCATATATAAAGAAAATTTTTTTCAGAAAGCCATCGTTGCCCAATTATTCATAGTTATTCATTTCGTAATTCCCATCACGTGTTTGTCAAGATTATGACAAACACGATCTTGGATAATCAAAACAGATGAAACAGAGCTAACTGTAACTCTATTTTTGTCTGCTGTTATTATGGACTACGTGTGCTAAGCATGTCTGCTTTGAAGGAATTAAAGTGAGAGTTAATATGACGGAATTCAGTCAAATTCCAATTCTAAAAAGGGCGTGTATGTATATTTCAATCTGCTTTGAT
Source organism: Typopeltis vanoorti (assembly GCF_054136105.1). Taxonomy (NCBI): domain Eukaryota; kingdom Metazoa; phylum Arthropoda; class Arachnida; order Uropygi; family Thelyphonidae; genus Typopeltis; species Typopeltis vanoorti. Next base: position 127,976,337 of record NC_143560.1, read on the forward strand.
CGTTCATACCACTGACACGCGAGCGCGCATGCACAAACACACATGCACAAAAAAAAAAAAAAAGAAAGAAAGATTATGCATGAAATTTCGTGACGAGATTAATGGATGAAAACAAATCTGTAATTCTTATAAATCAGATTCCTCCATGAAAATACGAAGTGTATATCTTAGACAAGAATCAAATGTGTGACCTACGCACAATTTGTAGTTAAGTCACAGTATTACACCAAATCAAAATGGACCATTACTTACAGATATATCACAGGAGAAACGACGGAAGGCTTGAATAGCTGCTAGTCGCACTTCGATGGTGTTTTGAGGATTGCTGTAGCATTTTTTCAGGATCTCTTCTTTACCAAAGATCTGTCCAATGTTTCCTATTGCTTTTAGACTCAACAGCACCTGCGAATATTAGAAAAAGAGAAGTTCCAGTTCATTCATAGTAAAAATAATTCACATAAAATTACTATCTCCAATCAAGCTAGTTGTAAGAAACACTTAACTGAACTGATGGTAATGAAGTGCACTTAGATTCACTTTGTGGAATACATTTTCTAGTATATTCTGCAATACAATACATGCACATAAAGAACATGTTTTTTTTTAAAAAAAAAACATATCTGCGGTTATATAGAAACTTGCATATATCATGCAATACAAATCCTAAGCAGAAAATACTCTTGGTTTTATTATTTAGGAACCACTGGATAATATTTTCTATTTTTTAAGAATATGACCGTAATGATTCTCCATAATTTGCCAAAATCTACAAAAAAAAAAAAAAAAATCCGTAGGATAGCCCTTAACAGGGAAACTTATTAAAACTTAATCAAGATTTTTTTTTTCTTAACCAGTTAACAATTATTAATAGTTAAAACCTGGTTATGCATTGTGGTTCATTTGCAGTGATACTTTGGAGCTATTTAGTTCCAAACAATTGGAACTGAACCGCATATATTTTTGAAAAAGTAGACATTAAATTATGAAAAAATGCTTCAAAATGTTATAAGACCACCCTCGTTATTTCATACATCCACATGTGACATGCTGTTCATTCGAAGCTGCTGATCAATGGACAAAAAACATAACATGATGGACTTCGATAAAAGGCATGGCTGTAGGGTAGCAGTTGAAGGCTGGCAGTATCCAGCAAGCTGCAATTTTGTTGGCTGTTCGCAGAGTGCTGTACTTCAGGTGTTCTAAGAATGGAATAATACTGGGCAGAATAACAGCTGGCGGCACAATAGTGGGTGCCGAATCTTCTGGTTATTTATAGTGAACGGAAATTGTTCCACTTTGTGCAAGTCATAGAAAAAACTGTGTAACGACTGATCATGTAATTTAACTAGGGAATAAATGGCAGTGTTTGTTTCCTAGACCACGATTCATCCACATTTCTCCGTATGTGCCTCTACAGTAAATCAAGTCAATGTACCTATGATTACATCTAATCACCGACAGCTACAGTTTGCAGCTGGAGATGTCATTGGACCACTGAAGAAGAGGGAAAAATTTGACTTTTTGAATGAATCCCGTTTCTAGCTATATCGTGTGGACCGTGGGTTAGATGGAAACCCGAGTGGTCCTACAGGGCAAGACTGGATGTGGCACCGATATGGCATGGGGGAGGGGAGGTTCTTGGAAATTTCTTGAAGTCCTGAAACCCGTAGATCATACCATGAATGTTGTGAAGTACCTATATCTTGTGGCCATCAGGAACACCCCTTCATGGTGACCGTCTTCCTAGATGGCATAAGGGTGATCCACCAACATAATATGCCGTGACACGTAATAACATGCCAGCTGATTTCTCCAGATTGAATTCCATCGGGCATCTCTGGGATTTCCCTGATCGAGAAATCTGGCGTTTGAATTTGCCATCCTGAACCACTCAAAGATCAACAGAGGCAACTTGCAGTGTTCAAAGTCTTATAGAATTTATGTTACGCCAAGCTGTAGCGGCAGTTCCAGCATCGAGAGGATGGTACGAACTATTAGGCCGATGGTCACAATATTTTGAATAAACTATTTCACTGGTGAGAAAATAAAAGAGTAGCCATGTGCTTATATACTATGAATTCGAGCATCGAAAGAAACATTGTTCCAGTCTCATAAAAATAAAAAAAAACCTGTAATCATAAATTAAACAGAAATTTCTTAGCACCCTTACACCAAGAAATAAATATGAAGGCTGCTTTTGCAAAAACAGTATCAGAAGATAATGAAATGCATGATAGGATTAAATCAAGATATTTAAAATTAAATTTCGTCTGTTGATTTGTCATTATAGGGAATGGCAAAATTTCACTTTGTCATTTTATGTAATGACAATTATTTGTTAGGTTTTACCTGGAAATTAATAAAAATCCTGTAATCAGAATGTCCTGCAAATTATTTTAAGCTAATAATGAATAACAGCAATATTCAGTTCCTCAGCACTCATTACCTTTCTCTCACTGGGTCCATAACAACTCTCTCCTAGATTGTTGACTATTGATGACACAGCCTCCCGAACCTCAGAGCTGGAGCCACAGTTCCCATCGTTAATACAATAAGTATGGATGAGGGCAGATATTCCTAAAATGGCTGGTTCATGACTGTTTAGAAGAGGCTGAAAAACACAGTGAGGAACCAATTACGACAAGGTATTAACTTAGGCAATGTTGCTCCAAAATCTACCACATCTATGTGATAGATGATTTAATGAAAACACAATAAATTCTTAAACTCACGACGTGTTACATAATTAGCAAACAAAATAAAATGTGTCTCTAACATCCCGTAGTATCACTCTTTATTCTCTCTCTTTTTTTTTGTAATTTGCTTTTCGTTATTCCTTCTTTTAAACTACCATCTTATAATATAGATTCATAGTGATAATATTACATAGATCAAAATTTCTATGCTGAAATAAATAGTTATTGTTACACAAGTAATTCTTAATATGTCCGCTACTTACACGGCTACATCTGGAATACATTCCAGAAGGTAGAAAATCGGGGGGGGGGGAGATGAGAAAAACCAATTAAGATAGCAAATTGGTAAATCATACATAGTATGATTTACATATTATTATGGTATCGTTTTTGCATACCATGCTGACCTCAACTCTACGGCATTGATGTGCAGTGCATGCAAGAATTGTAAATTCAAGATTTTTTTTTAGTGTGAATGACAAAGCACTTTTTAACCTTCAATAACTCTAAAAAAAAAAAAATGATTATCGAGTGAAAGTGTTTATTTTCTGAGTCAGCAAACAGCGAAGACGGATGTGTGTGTTGGTGGGGGGGGGGAGTCACGAACGCAGTCTGGTGGAAACAGTGTTTTATTTTATTCATGCATTCTTATATATATTATTTGTTATTTATCAAGTTTTATAACACACACACACACACACACACACACACACACACACACACAGCGCCATGTGAATAAAGCAAAACAAAATAAACTCATCGGTACAGGGTCTCCTCCCCGTAATGGTACTTTCTAGTAGCCACCCTTATTTCGTACTAGGCTGGCTCAGTGAAATATTTCCTGCGAAACTGAATTATCAGTTTCGCAGGAAACGCATTCGAATTGCTATAACTTTTTTCGTCTCATTACATAAGTAAACATATGGAAAGATCCTCAAAAATCATTAGAGAGTTTGCTGAAACAATAGGTTCTGATTTCATCAGAAAATGATAGCTAAACAACGAAATTTCAATGCCTGAAATAGTATAAAGTGCGTCTCACACAAATGCTCGTGGAGTATGAGAGTTAATTCTGTATAATGCGTGATCACTGCTTCGGAATTTCAGCCAATATTTCTGAAAATTAATTAACTTTCGAACTGATAGTTTTGGAATGTGAATAACGCTTGAACCAATGTCCATGCTTAACATTTCCCAATAGTAAATCCGCTTGGAAAGAAAGCGAACAAAATATGAAAATTTGAGAATTAGCTAAACGACCTGAATTCTGGCGAATGAAATTACATGCTCCAGTTTGATTATGCCATACCACATACCATAAGATGGTCATACAACTTATTCAATGAATTATGCCGAATGGAGCGTCTTCCCGAACAAGGCACCCACTGTCTCCATCAGGAAAGTACAAATGAACAACAAAATTTCAGCTACTACAATGTCAAACTCGACAGAACTGATATCAGTATCTTTCAACGAGAATTCCACGATTCCTTGGTAAATGGTGGTTACTGAGATAAAAAAAAAAAAAAAAAAAAAAAAGCAAGCTAAAACAAATGAAATTTCGCTCATTACAGCCAACCAGGAGATTACGTTAAACACCCATCTTAGGAAAGGCCAGATTTCTGTTTATTCTTTCGTTATAAGCATCCTCTCTTGATTGAATTTCTGGAATGCGGTGATATTAACAAAGAAGAAGTTTAGACAGTTAAGATACAGAAGAGTTAAGTAGGACGGGTGTTATAACATCGGTCGCCATACTACAAAATTAACACTAACGACTTCAAAAACAGAATGGAAGTTGTCGTTTTCAGAGTCTTGGAGTTCTTCATATTTCTTCACCTGTGGTTTTTCATATTTCTGGATTTCTAAACAAACCTATGAAAGGAAAGCAGGTGATTCAAACGAAGAAAGGAATCGTCCGCAGTTACAGATATCTTCATGTATTAGCCCAGACCGTAATATCCAAGAATATTATGTCGCTAATTAGGAGAAATCCGGATACGTGTATGTTTCAACACGAATGGCGAATCTTCTGTTTTTTTTTAATAGAACAAATCTTTCAAGCGATAATGGAAATTGCATTATCGATTGAAAGGTACTCAACCTTCCAAACTCCCAATAACAGAGCGCTTGTAAAATTCAAAAAAGCATTCTTACAGATGCAACGCTGTTCTGATTAAAAAAAAAAAAAATGAAGTGAAGAATCTTCATCGACAGCGAAGTTGACTCTCCAGCTGGATTTATGATCGGTACTTTAACATACGCTGTACACATATAGGCAATTAAATTGCTAAACATCTTTGTGTGAGAGTGAGGGAGAGAAGCACGCACTAATAGGCAGTGAGTACAGAGTTTTTAGTGGTGAGGGAGGAGGCAATAGACTTGAAAATAGAAAACAGCAACAAGAGAAATAAAAATCCCAATTTCCTCAATGAAACTACAAAAACAGTAAGATAAAATACTTCGTCAAGCTACACGGAACACAAAGATATTTAATTAATTTCGATTAAAATCACGCACTTCCTTTTACAAAAAAAGTTAAAAATGTATTGTTTTTCATTTCGATGATACTTTTTGAAAACGACCAAATATATGTTCATTATAACTATCATTATTCAATTACAAGAAATTAATATCACGAAGCGTTAATTTTCTCAGGAAATGTTGCGTTTTTTCGCAGATTAGTTTAATAATATGAATTGCGACTTTTTTTTTTTTTTTTTTTTGGAGCTGACATATTCCGAAAATGTAGCTGTGATACTGTACCTATAGACAATCTATGTCATCAGTTTTCTTGCCCGTGTAACACGTATAAAGCAACGCACAAGCGACAGTTCGTCTACGTTGCTTTGTATTCATTGCATTAATACCAAGACCGTATTTTATTTTTTTTTTTAATATATTTAAGAAACCGGAAAATGGGACAGGAACTAGACAGTTTAATCATATTTTCCAATAACATAAAACAATAATTCTTTCAAAATTGAATTTTGCTACAGTCAGCGATATATTATTCGTAATAAACGGAACCCTGTAACAATCGCTATGTATCCTCAAGAAATGTTCAGGCAGTAAGTTTTGTTTTCATAGGTACCAGCGTGGCTAAAAATAAGAGCACGCGACGGCGCTGGGGAGCAGCACGATATAAGAGGAGTGACCACGACTTTGCACTATTTGTATTCAAAGCCCATATAAACAAGTTAGTGACACCCGCCGTCAGAAGATGGATGCCACTCACCGGATATTCTCGTTAAAGAAGTCTAAATTAAGAACTAAGACAAAATCTGAATTTTTCGGGTTCCTTTTGATATAGCCCATTAGGCAGCATATTATGCAGTCTATATATATATATAAAAGCTACTGCAACTACATTGATTTATACAGTATGTGTACTTACAGTCAGGATGTTTATCATCTCCCGTGTCGGTTTCGTGACGAATGCTATAGAAGACAACCAGAATTTAATTTCTTCTTCGGTAACCTCCTGACGTGCTATCATTTCACTCATCATGCGGATTGAATCTGTTGTTCCAATAACAGGAACAGCATCCAAAAAGAACTTCCTAAATGACAATAAAAAGCAGACATCATGCGAGAACTTTTGAATGATTTGGTAGATTTTATTATTATTATTTTTTTTTTTCAATAAGCTTATATCTATGGTAACATATACGAAGGTGGTCTGAAAATCTCAGTCTAACAATGAAAAAACGAATTTATAATTTCAAAATTATTTTTATTTTTCAACATAATCTCCCTTAAGACTAATACATTTATTCCAGCTATGCTCCAGCGCCATTATCCTATCCCTGTAGTGGTTCTCAGTAAGATCTGCAAAATACCCCTCTAAAGCTGCAATCACCTCTTGATTCGGAGAAAAACGCTGACCAGCAAGGAAGAGTTTTAGTTTTGGGAAGAGACAGAAGTTAGAGGGATCCAAATCTGTGGAATAGGGTGGATGTTCCAACAATTCATAGTGCAGATCCCTTAATTTTCCCATTGCCAAAACACCTTTGTTAGCAAGTGCATTGTCCTGATGAAAGATGATTTTTTTCCTTCTGCAAACCGGGTCTTTTCTCACAAATTCTTTCGTCTAATCTGGTTAAAAGATCGGAATAATATTCCCCGGTTATTGTTTTACCCTTTTTTTCAACAAACAAAATGCCTTTAGTATCCCAAAACACCGATGCCATGACCTTTCCTGCTGATGAAACCGACTCTGTCTTCTTTGGCGCTGAACAACCGGCTTCTGTCCACTGTTTTGACTGCTGTTTGGATTCTAGTGTGTGTAATGGAGAATACAAGACTCATTTTGTAGTAATAAATCGACACACAAAATCAGTTTTATTCTTGTTAAAACGCTCCAAGCACTGTTCAGAGATTTTCATGTGAGTGCGTTTTTGATCTGCTGTGAGCAAGCGCGGTACCCATCTTGCTCAAAGCTTTTTCATTTGCAATTCTTCATGCAAAATATATCCTACACGTTCTTTTGAAATGTCTATAGTCTCAGCAATTTCACGCATGACTCGCCGGTCATCCAATACCATGTTGTGCACTCGATCAATGATTTCTGGTGTTGAAGATGATCCCTTCAAGGCTGGTACCGCCAAGTTATACTCGTCAGCCGATTTCTTAATTGTCGAAAACGAAGGAGAAGAGTGCCCATAAACTTTTATGAACTTCGAATGAATTTCTTTTAAACCGTTTTTAAAAATAATTTTATAACCGCACGATACTCAATTTTATCCATTTCATGGAATACAGACAACACTTTGGCTTCAGACAGCTGTATAAAAAAACTACTTGATAGAATGACTTCCAATTTCACACGGATGCTCATGACAGATGTACCAACTTAGAAAAAAAATCATGCCGATAGTGTTGCCATCTATGGTCGAGGCCGAGAACGTTTCAGACCGCCCTCATAATTAAGGATACTTTTTTATTTTTTGGTTTGTTTACTTGATATACATATTCAATTCTGTTTTACGGATTACATTTCTGATATTTATGTATAACTTAGATGGCGCAAGTCGTTTCGTAATCATCCCAAAGTTTTTTTTTTCTTTCCGTATGTGGTTTATTCAAACATGTCCTCAATTAAGCTACTAAGTATATAAAAAAAATAGAGAATGCCTAATCACTATCTGAATGAATCACTAGGGAATGTGTTATTGTTATTTTAAATTTTATCATTTTTACTTTTTCTTAATTGTTAATTTAAATTTCATGTCTCTATACGAATTGACCACAGAGGAACAAATATAATGCCAACAGTGAATCCATGGCATTTTAATACCGACTTCTTCAGCAGAAATGCTTGTGGACACATTCCCGCATGTGGCAGTATGACATCAATATTTCAGACATTCACCTCGTGAATCAACAGATGTCTTGGCCACTTTTTTGATGTCTCCATTGGAGATATTTATAACCAACTTCTTTAACAGAATACAGTATTTGTCTTAAAATATTTTCAAAACGTATTAAAAGCGTTAGCATGTTAGATTCTGTTTCTAGCAATTGTGGGGATACCTAGTTTATTCTTCAATTCATGTAAATTGAAAAAAAAAAATTTGACTTGTAAAAAATAAATATGCACTACTCATCCTTTCTTAAGGTTCACCTACCTGGCTTTGGAGTTACTGTTACAAATTCTGTCAACTTTAAGGAAGAGTTGATGCAAATTCTTGCTGTCCAAGTTGCGCAGATGGTACACGAAAGATGCAAATTTCGCGGGCACTGAAGACTGGATGTCGTCATTTGCTGCCTGGCAGAGATCGGCTAATGCCACTTCTGCCTGTTTTTCAACGTTCTTAGGGACATCTTCGTATTCGTGATCAAACAGCATGTCGTCCCTTGTAGGTCGGTAATCTGCAACCACAGAAAGAAGAATTACAACTGAACCCGCTTGATAAGTTTCCTATTCAGAACTGAGAAGTACACCTGACTAATTAAGCAAGATGGCATAAGATTACATTATAAGATTACATAAGAAAGCATTATCATTAAAGGACCCTCCTCAGAAATCTGGAAAGTACGAACAGTTTGGGAATGATTTCGTACCAAAAGTAATAACAAAAATCCCACTATCTCTCTTTCTCTCTCTCTCACACACACACACACAATGCGTCAAAAATCCTCCCCGTATCCTTGCTATTCGGCCAAAGTAGCACGCTGTTTACAGTGGTGGTTTCACACTGATTGCCACTCATGAACAAGTTTTAGCTCTTGGCATTAGTTTAGTTTACTTAATTACTTTCTTTTTTCTTTAAATGATAATTTTTTATTCGTCTGTTCATTTGCAAAGAGAAGGGTTGCACGATAGACAATACTGGGTAACATGCAGGTTTGTAAATCATCATGTATATCACCGGTGCATACACGCATACTAGACGCAGGGAGTTGTTAAATCAGCGCTCGTAACATGCCCTTTAAAATGAATGAGAAACCTGGCAGAAATATAGCAGGACTCGTAATTAACTGACCTTCCATTAAATGATACTCTGTTCTAACTAAGGTGAACAATGTAAGAATGCAAGCCTTAAGCCTTTTTTTCACAAATAGCCCACGCAGAATGAGCTTCTTTAAAAAATAAGTGTTTTCATTTTAATCTTATTATTTTCACAACGATTCAGTATCTGATACACACACACACACACACGGGGGGGGGGGGGAGAAGTGCGTATAACTGGTAACCTGAGAAAAGTTGGTGTAGTTTTAGATTTCTGCCTGAATTAACAACAGACTGTTATAAACCTACACTAATAATAATATTGATTATCACACTCACCATCACCTGCAAGCACCTGAGAATTAAAGCTGCTGTAAGCAAGTTTTTGTGTCACCGTAGTCACAACTCCGTTCGACTGACGAGAGAACGGCATGAAGGTGTGAGATTCGGTGCAAGCTGCACTTTGCAAGACGCCCTCAGCGATGTTCTGTTCACATTCCTGAACTCCTTTGACCAAAGGTGTGGATTTGTAGAGCTGAAATGAATAGAATGAAGTTTCCATAACTTATGTGATTCCCTCAGAAATATAATTCCACTCACTACTTAGATTAGAAGACTGAGGGTTAATTAATTGTAATTACAATATATTTTGCAAAAGTAAATAATGTGAATGAATATGGAATTTTTATTTGTTTCATAAATTTTGGACTTTTTTATATTTGGCATTATTTCATTTGCTCTTTCTCACTTCTATTACGTTCTCAGTATATTTACTGTCTTTATATTTTCATTATTCACGCCGTCGTATTTCGGTTTCATTATTTTGCCTTTTCCGTTCTCAATTTTCATACAATTTATAAATATAATTTGATTTAAAACATGCATGGAAGAAGACAAAGAATAAAACTGATGTTTGAAATTTCAAAAGAATTTTTAAAAAATAATAGATCATAAAATTCAAGATGCCTTGGTGGTGTACTACTTGAAAGACATTCCAAGGGTAAAATAGATTTACCTGATTAGCAGTCTTAACGGAACAGGAACTCTGTATTCAATTTTCATTATTAATACCGCCTAATTTATCTGCCTGAAGCCCTTAAAAAGTAAAAGATCATCTTGCTGTATATCATTATCATCGGTGCTATTGTTGTTATCGTATGGGATTCCCCCAATTTTCCTCATCTGTCCCTTAAGACGGCTAAAGGATTTTAAGTGTGTATTTTTGACCGTGTGTTCACGGACCGGTTTGCCTATCTGAGGGACGAAAAGCCCGAGTTTCCGGTGAATAAACTCTTTACCTCCGTATGAGACCGGCTAACTCATCTTTAGTAAAAAAAGAATAAAGGTCCTCACGTCATGGACGGGAATCGAACCCGGGTCTTTTCGACCCGGGTTCGATTCCCGAGTGAACTACGTAGGCTCTATCATCGGCGCTCCTACCATCCAAGGAATGATATCGGCCATGTGTGGAAGATAGTTTTGGACGGAGCATATCCAGTATTATGATAAAAACAAAATCAAGCATGGATTAAATTTAAGGAACAGCAAAGCAATCAAGCTTCTGATCAACATGCAAACTAGACTGAAAATCGAAGTATACTTTTATTTTTTAGTTTGCAAACTAAACAAACTTCCTATTGAAATGAAGATTTATGTTTTGTCCAGCTGATAATAAATGAGCATATTGGTGCATTGCAAAGTTCCCTTTTCTCCTTACAGACATTAAATCAAACGTATGCATAATAAGAAAGAGACTTATAAATCTTCGTTTGACATTAAAATTTATTGAAGAATGGATAAAACTATATATTATTTTATACTATACTACACTAAACTATGGAACAGTGCTTGATGTTGTGCAAGTATTATAAATGATAAATTACGTTAAAAAACGTACGTGTTATCTCCCGTTTTTTTTTTTTTTTTTTTTTTTTTTTTTTTTTTTTTTTGATATCGGCTGATGGCATCCGAAAAGAACCAGTTCGAAATAATGCAGTCAGTCGATAGGCATGTCAAGTTATATATTTATATTAAACAGCTATTTTGAAATCAAAATATCGCAGACGCTCATGTCTGAAAGGTACGTAGTCCCTATGCATGTTGTTGATTGGTAATTTTGAAGGTGTATTTAGAAAAGCATTAAAGGACACCGTTGGTAGAGCAATGTACTTTTCCATAGAAGAAGAACGTGAAACCATTATTGTTTTATTGATTGTACACAGAAGAAATGAAGAAAAACTATGCATAAGACAGAGTGTTAAAACCCAGAGATTAATGGACCATTACCTACACGGTGCTAATCTTGCATTGAGTGCCTGAATCTCTTTAGACCGCTAAGCAGCATTTGGCTGGCTGATGAGTGATTTGCAACTGACGCCAGTGTGCAGGTAATATATTTTTGCAGTGAGGCTTAATTTTGGGCAGAAAACGTTGAAGTAAAATAAATATTTTAACCAGTTTCGAGTTTAAAACAACAACGAAAACAAACTAATACGCTCGAAATGATGCTCAAACAATTCGGCATATGGTACAGCCTGAAATTCAGGATCACCCCCCCCACACACACACACACAATCTATACAAATAGACGTTTATCATTTCCACAAATGTTTCAATTCTATTGCAATTAAGTTTAGCTGTACTTACGTTGTCGTCTGAATAAGGAGTAGCTTGAAGTGCTGTTTGACTGTTCTGACGATCTGTACATAACGTGAGATCTTTGGTCTTTCGGATGGTAAGCGCCCCCCTCCAGTTCTTTCCTAGTAACTGATATTCAGCAGTACATCTTCCAGCTACGTCAATCTGGAAAACAAATAAACCAATTACACATGACAGGTCTCATAAAATAATTTCTGATAACAATCATACGCCATTAAATAGCAAACCTTCAATGGAAAAGTTTTAATAGAAAGTTTTTGAGCGCAGTGTTTAAAATAAAGACGGACAACGAATAGAAACGACAATTATTTAGTAACTACTATCGCTGATTAGATTACTATTTTTTTTTCCAAACCAGTAACGCTTCTTTGGTGCATTTACTGGGCGTTTAATTTCTTTGGAGATAGTGAGGTTTCGAGTTTTCCAATCTAAGATTAAAATGACTTTTTTTTTTTATGTATTTATTAATTCTTCATTTTTTTTTAACAGACCAAGTGATAAAATGCTCAAGAGAAGCATCCGGTCAAAACAAGATGGTAATGAATAATTAAATTTTAATTTGCTGGTAAGAGAGCTTCCAAATGAAAATTTATTTTGCTCTCATACTGTACCATAGTTGAATCATTCAATGCAGTAGAAGCAGAAAAGGAAAAGAAACACGCCGGTGGAACGAAAGAGTTAAATATTATTGTAGAATCACACGTGTACCACGGTAAAAAATATTTATTATTTATTATACAGCTATTTCGCCTTATGTATCGTATCACATCATCAGTGTGCACAGAGAACAATAAGGAATTTAAAACACAGTAGAGCGCATGCGTTATATTGGAATCCCTCGATATAAACAATTGCGTGTTCAATGGTTAGAAATATTAGACTGAAAATAAAATAAAATTCGATAATTTTGAGTTAAAATTGAGAATACAAATTATTTAACACAGTTAAGGATGACAATTTCCCACACTTTAGAACGGTGAGGCAGTTGTCACGATTGCCATTAGGTCGGTGAATAGGGCTTCAGAACTTTCCTTGTATAAACATTCATGTTTATGCCGCTCTGTGTAACAGTTTGGTGTTTTCCAATTAGATTGTGTGGCTGGTAGCATCGGTGGCTATAGCTACCTGGTAACACATTGATGCTACCTATCATAGGTACAAAGGACCATCTCGCGCATCTTGTGTTACTGGTTTTCCCTTTCAGTCGTTTCCGACCGTAGGTGACTTTGTAGGCATTGCCCACAAAGTATTCCTGGTGAGATTTTTACAAGGTGGTTCACCATTGTTTTCCCTAATCCCCCAATCCCCCGGCTCGGGACAGGCATATAGCTGGGACGTATTCATGGTTGTAATCCATGTGTGTTCACGGGACCGGCTTGCCTGTTCTGAGGGACGAAAAACCCGAGTTTTTTTTTTTTTTTTTTTTTTTTCAGGTGAAAAAATACCCCTATCTCCTATGAGACCGACTAACTCATCTTTAGTCGAAAGCACCTTGTCTTACTACGAACAAATAGGAAGATCTGTCAACAAACGCATCCGTGATTATCAAGACCACATCAGGCTCATCAAACCTTACAAAGCTGGCCTGGTACAATACGAGATCGGAAACACCAGCCACAAAATAAATTTTACAATGATCTAAGCCATTGTAAAATAAAGTGGAATGAATACAGAGACAAGAATGAGGGAGATAATATGCATTCAGAAGATGAATGGAAAATCACTTAAGATAGATGAACTATCTTTTCCTGTTGAACTATTAGTTCAACAGGAAAAGAAATCAAGATTGAAATATGTGTTCTGATTGTTCAAGGTTATGTATGTTACATGTTAGAGCTGTGTGAAGACTAAATTTGGTAATTCGAAGTGGCTCCACTTAATAATGGAATAGACTGCTGTGAAAAAGGAAGTATCTTATGGTTATTTTTGTTCACGGTGATGATGAACAGTATCCTAGATACGATTAACAACAGAGAAAGAAGAAACAGAACAAGTGGCAGTGTGACACAGAATTGTGCATTACATAACAAGAAGAGTTATGGCATGGTTCTAATGGAAAGAACATTCGTAACAGCTATGGGTTCAAATTCCGTACTGAGTATATTTGTCTTTGAGTGGAGATAAATATCAACATCCGGTATAAGACCACTTCCTCGCATATTAGAGGATTAAAAAAGTTTCATGTTTATATAACTCTAGTGTAGGGGTTGCGGGATATGCAGCAAATAAAGAAAAATTACCAAAAATTATTTAAAAAAAAACCTAGCCCGCATTTGGGAAGTGCGCGCTTTCCAGTAATGGAAGTTGATATCAGGGGATGCTGAGGATTTTAGTGTGAGAAAGATTTTTTTACCAGTAGTCTATTTTGAGGCAGTGAGGTCCAACTGAAATATAAGCTTTTGATTAACAGAGTATACTTTTTTTGCCCATTTTGCATTCTGCAGCAAACATGGAGACTACCTGAAAGAGACCTCAGTGAAATAGCAAGCAATGGAAATGAAAGTTTTGAAGTCGACGTGAGCCAAAAAAAAGAAAGACGATAGGAATGTTTGGGGACTAGAAAGTGTTGAAGAAATGCATGTGAACTCTCGATTGAAGTGGTTTACACATATCATATAATGGGAATGAATTTAGAAAGAATACCAAGAAGAATGTATGAAATGGAGAGGAAAAGACCAAGAGGAAGATCACTGAAAAGGTTGAGAGACTAGATAATACTTATTCTATTATCTGTTTATAATTATTTTAAGTTAATATGGTAAGCTAACATGGATAACATGAAACAAGAGATAAACCAAACAACACACCAAGCTAGAAGTATATAATAAAACACTTAATTAAACATTGGACCACATATGAATTAGACAAGAGAAAAGATGTCAGCAATGGCAGAACCAATTAAAACGAAGACATCATAAGAGAATTTAACATTATTAGCATTCTCTGTAAGAAGAGGTTGTTCACTTTTTATGTGAATTCCACCCACGAAAGGTTGTAAACCAATAGTGAAGCAGTTGCTATGGGTAGAGTAATGGTTAGATAATCCAGCTTCCAATAACATGGGCAATAGTCTCGCAGCAGGAAATAAAATTCACCTAATAAAGACATTTATTGTGGATATAATAATAGAAGAAAAGATAAAGGCTGAAATATTGAGGCCTGACAACTCACTGTTTATAAGTAAAAGAAAAATGACTGAGAGAAATTTCGTTAGTAATAATGAAAATTTAGTGATGTTGAACTATTGCAGTATTCTACACATTCCCTGGCATACAAGGGAATGACGAAGAAAACAAGCTTTGGATCAAAATAAGATCATTATATGCAATACATTAATATATCTATATGGCAATGAAGTTTGTTAATAATCCTACTTTTGCTTTTTTATAACACATAATTAAACTCACCTCTTCTACCTTTTCTCTTGACCCCAGATTTGTTACTGACGTCTGAAAGGCGGACAGAATACCTCTTTTGATGTTAAGCACCCAAGGCAACTCGCCATCAACAGGACACAGACTTTCAATTTTACCATCCTGGAAAGAGAACCGCAGCGTGTTTTTCTCCACTGCCCGCGAGAACTCTCGACTGCCTTTAACGTTAATTACATTACTTGGATTTTGAGGATTCGACTGTTTTAGTCTTACCTCTCGAACCTGAAATTAAAAATAACAAAAAGGAGGAAGTGATGTAATTCAAAGATTTAAAATCGTGAATATGAAATAAATATATTTGCGGTAAAATTACAGGAAATGACCACATAAAGAATTGAAGTTCTTTATATATTCAAGTATGGTGAAATAATATTTTAAAGAAATTTAATATGTACAAATAACACTAAAATGACATTTGTCTTCAATTTAATCTACATTTTACAGACAACAGAATGTCTAATTATAATCTTGAAAGATTTCAGACCTTGTATCAGGACAACAAAGCATTCGCTTTCTTACTCACACTCCCTGATTCCAGTTTCTTATTGCGATCATAGATTAAAGCACAGATACAGTAGCAATCCAATAGCTTTCTTAGCAGTATGCCGCCCAACTCCCCACCTCCAGAAATACAATGATTTTTGCGAAGAAAAACCTCAGAACCTTTTGCTTTTTTACGACTTACCAGTTGCACCACTGAAAAGTTTTACTTATTTATAACGGGATAACTTTGGGGATACTATTTTTGAAGCTTTGGTGCACACATTTTAATTTGTGAATGCACGTAATATTGTCAAGAGAAAGAGTGGGTCCAGCAGCAGCTCATTACAATTAAATTATTTAACTGAGACACAGGGAGACACTATAACAAAACAATTGGGGAACGACAAAAGTGGGGTGCTGCATATACAAAATAAAAAATAAAAATTCTTTTTTTCCTAATCAGTAACCAATTTATTAATAAATAAATTCACATATTAAAAAATTGTTCGTGGTGAGGGTGAAATATTTTTAATAAAGCAAACATCAATAATAAAAGTTTCGTATCTCACAGAAATAACGCGAGCAAGCATACGATACACTGCCCAAACGAGCAGTTTCAGAATGACTTGTGACGTGCAATCACAAGTGCAAACGAATATCGGCGAGTCTGGCTGCATTTGGCCAAACGCGATAATTCTGACACTGCATTAGATCGCAGGGTATTTGTTTCATGGAACGATAATTGAAAAAATATAATTCTTTTCATATTTTCAACAGTGACACTCGTCATAATTCAGCCTTGTTGCTATAATAAATAAATAATTATATGTTATTTTAACAGAATAAAATAAGATTTGCAAAAAATAGTTCACCCTCACCACGAGCACGCAACAATAATAAAAGTTTCGTATCTCACAGAAATAGCACGTACAAGCATACGATACACTGCCCAAACGAGCAGTGTCTGAATGACTTGTAACGTGCAATCACAAGCGCACACGAATATCTGCAAGTCTGACAATTCCGACACTGCGTTGGATCGCAGTGTATTTGTTTCGTAATCTAAAGCGTTGATCGAACAATTCCAATTATTAACTATTCAATCAATGTCAAAACATAAGCTGTAACCTTTAACATGTTATACTGCATTTTATAATGTTGTAAGCATTGTTATTGTTTATAAACACAAAATTTAATTTTTGAATTTTTTCCTTGGGGGTGCTGCAGTGTCGCAGTGCTTATGCACGGGCTGCCACTGGTTCTAACTATACTTCTTTTATGCAGCCTAAATAATCTATACTTTAAGTTGGCAAGGGAGAAAGATGTAAAGGATATAAAGCAGAAGTGGACAAGAAGGTTACTTAAGTATATCTTTGAATGGATAAAAATTCCATCCCTTCTACACGCGATAAAGGCAAAGAGAAATGGCCGTTGGAAGGAAATATTTCACGCAACGCATTGTATACCCTGAAGTAAGTTACAAAAAAGAGGCCAGGGTTACGCTGTGAAAAGGGGGATATAAACTACGCGATGATGCAGAATAATAATAATAACATGATATACTTAAAGTAATGGTCCCATATCACTATCAAATTTCACAGAAAATAACATCTTATAGAGGTATAATAAAGAATATACGTTTATAACAAAATAGTCTAAAAGTTTTCTTTTTCTGTGGAAAAAAAGATAATAAACATATTTCATTGCAATGTTTGAAATGTTCCAATTGTTTTTCTATTTAGATATAAAGCATTTGGGATATTTATTATACTCTCTTTTAAGAAATAGTTTTTTATCAAGAATATTATTAGTAATCTGGCAACTAATTATCTCTGAAAGAACATGAATTTTGTTTAGAACATATGGAGAAAATATGGTATTGCATCGACTAAAATATCACTCAAAACGGTATGTTTGTCAATCTTGTCTGGTATCTTGTTTTCAGCATTCCTACGACTGAACTGAGCTACAAAGATCGGAGTAAACAACCTTCATTGTGGAAAGCACTTCAAAAGAAATTAACTGTGAACTGCACTATCCAAGCTAATGTTGTCAGGATATCAGTGCAACAGCTTCAGCATGACCTTTTATAAATGTAGTAGTCAGAACGACTATAAGGTTATCGTCCGTTCTCGAAATCGTAGGTCGAGAGGCATTTGACCAGTGGAATAAACAATTGGCGATAAGTTCATTGGTTGCGATTCGAAAAGCCAAAAAGAAACGAGATTACTTCACCAAATGAATGATTAGTCAATTTCAATCAGTGGTTCTTTCCTTTCCCACACTCTTATAATGACCTCTGGTGGTAAGAGCGTCCACAATCTACCTGATAAAGTGTTAAGATTTTTTCCTAAATCGTAGAAACGATTTAGGAAAGAATTGTCGTTGAGCAGGGTTCATCCATTCATCAATAGTGCTGAGATGCCCAAGACGTGCAAAGTATCCTTGGCTTACGTAACCATATTTTTAATAGGATAAGGAGTGCATGTGTTTTACTGGTCTGGCTTGCGGGATGAAAAACCCTATCACCTTCCTATGTTACTGGATAACTCAATTCCAGTTGAGAAAACCCTCAATAAAGACTCTTCGTGTCCTAGACAGAATTCAGATTCAGGTCTTTTCAACCAAAGGAGACATCGTCGATACCTACTGACCTAAGGATATTCACCGGGTATCATATCCCCCTTCTCAAAAGTAGAATTTAATATCAAAGATTTCTTTCCGTATTATACGACAAAATGTACCGATGAACATTTCATACAGAGAAACACAAATGGTCAAGGAACGTAAATCTTCAGTTAAATTTTCGCTTAAAAGGAATCGTCCCTGCTCCATTTACAGAGCAGCTGTTTACAGTCATTCTTCAAGTACGTATATTTCAAAATCGCAAATGCATTTTATTACTCAGAACACCAAAACACTGATAAATGAGTGAAGCGAGAAGCCTGCATTGCCAATACTAAGCATATATCACAAGACGCCTCAGTTGATAATCGGAATGAAATAATACTGTCTGGCTATTGGTTGAAAATGCTTGGTTCAAAGTTCCTTACAATTTCACACAACTAAGTTTTCTAACACATTGCAACCGAGGCTGAATTAAATCCTAGCCTACTGCGTGGCATTTTTCTCGCCCAGACACTTAGTTTCGTGCAAACAAAAACCAGAAAGGTATTACTTCAAATCACATAAAACTCAACACCATTCTACTGTCACTAAAAACCATTACGGCTAAACAAGTTCTCAAAAGAAAACCTCTGTGTTGTAAGGTGGGAACGTGAACTTGTGTTTTTGTCATCGCAAGCAATCCGGTGGATACCTTCCTGAGACATCAATCGCGTGGTATTTTTCAGCAGGCCATGAGGTAAGTCTACACCTTTTGATCAGAGACAAGTAGCTTCTGTCTAGTAATACCATTAAGGCAAACCACAGGGTAGTGCGCAGTATCACACGAAAAAAGAAATATCTTGGCTTCTCCTTTAATCTTTTAGTTAAAGGCGAAGCATGAGGAGAAGTTGCTGTTCAAAGTGTAGCGGACATCAGAACTTCATGATCTGGACGAAAATTGAACTTCATTGTGAACTTCAATTAATTTTCCGTAATTCTTAAATTTGGAACTTGATATAAGCAATAATAAGGGATCTTTTAGTTAAAGGAGTTTCACAAACTGAATGAGATTGATCATATTTTCCTCTAAACTTATTATGCCATCTATCGCATTTCATGAAGTTACTGCAACCAGCGCAGTTGGTTGCAATATACTTACTGACATTCATAATAAGTTTTCATTTAAAACACACACCGGCACGTTGTTTATATTTTTACCAGTTTCTGCAGGCTGGTTTTCAAGTTAGTCGATCTCTGGCATGGGCAAGTTGGATTTTTTTCTGCCTGAAACTCAGGTTTTAAACCATGAATCTAAAAAAAAAATCCATTTTCGAACCCACACTATTACAGACAATAATACGAGTGTTAAAGTTTAGGACCACAAAATGGCGGAAGTTGTCTAACACTCTCTCTCTCTCTCTGAAAAGTCTTAATTTATCGACAGCTTCGACTCACTTCCAGTGAAGACTTGAAAGACATAGATTGGCTGCTCATCTATCTGCAAAACATTAGATAGGACCGCCGAGAGAAATTTTCGGGCCCGTGACAAGTCTGTGGTCCGAGCCCCACTTAAAAAAGTGCATCACTTTTGTTTAATAAAAAAAAGTCATATAAAACATTAAACATTAATTTAAAAAAAGTGTATAATAAATTCAAAATTCGATACATTACATACCACACAAAATACAAACATTAAATAAAAAGAGAATTTTTAAATTTTTATTGCCTCATTCACTTCCTCACTTTATGGTTAGCGAAATCTTTAATCACCTCGTCATAATCAATTTTTATTGCCAGGTCATGTTCTATTGATAGCAAAGCTAGGCCGTTTAATCTTTCCTGGAGCATTGATATATTAAATGGTATTTAATAAATCTAGTCCTGGTATAACGTCTTTAAACGTGGCGTTATAAATCTTTTTTATGTGATAGATTTCGTCTTTCAGAGATGATGTTAAGTCTTTCGAATATTTATTTATTAAATTATTGCACGAATCAGAAATTTCTTGATGATTCATTGTTTGAAAATTTAATATTGGTGAAAATAAATTCTGAATGTTTTTTAAAGATGTGAAATTGGGAAATAATTGTATCTACTGGATACGATTATTTCCCGGGCCCGACGGTCGGCCTTTTTCAATGCCGGACCCGTGACAGAAGTCTCAGATGTCACCCCCTCTCGGCGGCCCTGATTAGGACACAATTTATGTCTCTGCATATTCACTTCGGAATAAAAAGAGCTAGAAGATTTATTTATTTATTTTTATTTTCAGAAACGTGTAGAAATAAGACTTTCCTTATAGTCTGGACTGGACTTTTAGGAGTCCCACTGATACCAGCAATTATTACCTGTCGCTTTTAATTAAAACTAAACCTAGGTTTAGTTTTAACTAGGCTAAGCTAAACTAAACCCAGCAGCGTAATTAGAATCTTTGTCATTTCGTTTCATATGTACAAATCGCAGTAAAATACATAAGATTAAGATAAGGAAACAAGTGTCATACTTACTTTCAGAGCATATTCGCACTTCGTTATTACATGAATATCAACTTTGGCCGTAAACTGCAGTCGGGACTTTTCTTCGGTCATACCTTCAACGGATGTCTCCGTTGTCGTTTCATAGTCATACGTATAAGTGCCTGGATTGTATTTGAAAGCATTGTTCTCTGTATGAAAGAAATAAAGATTATTTGCACTACATAAATGCTGCTGCTGTATAAAAGTTGGTAGCATTATTTTTTATGAACACCGCACTCAGGAAAAGGTTTTAAATCTATTATATATTGTGCCATGGGTGAACTAATACGTAATAACTTACTTAATGGTAACAAACGGATCTGTAAATACTGTATTAAGATAAATTTATTATTTTTTTTTTTAAAGTATGCTTCCGTTTGCATGCGTGTACCAAGACCAGAATAAAAATCACTCAGTATTGTAGCGAACAGTAAAATTTCTGTCATGTAAAAATATTAAGTGTTATCGTAATTTCATTGAGGAAGGGGAGAGGAGATGCATAGACAATAAATAAATAGTAATATTAATTTTGAACTGGTTGTGCTTTTGTCTACTGTAATAAATAATAATAATAATGCATTTACGACTGTATACTTTAACAGAACCAAATTTAACAATTACTTATCAAAACCACACCATCGTGCTCTCTGAAAGAATCTTTGTATTTGATAGCTGATTTTATGGCACCGTTAAGTTTCTTTCACGAGGTAGCAGTAATACACTGTAGATAATGTCAATATGATCCTAAATGTAATTTCGGCACATATAAACAGCCCAACGGTGGAATGCTATCCAAATCCGTGTTCAGCTATCACGATATGTAACGGTTCGGTTCAGGGAAGACCATGTGAAACGTGTTTGTACTCTTTTCTTAATTATTATAGATTTAATCATTAATTATTCAATTGTTTCTTTAATTTAATGATATTCAATCGCATCTTTTAATATGATAATCGATGTTACAAATATCGATGCTTTATGCGGGATTCCTCGAAAAAAAAAAAAAGCTGCGTACTTGATTCGAATTGCAGAAATTAACATATCGGTCTGTAAAGTTCAGAGCACGGAAGACAGCAAATCAATCTGATCACGGATTTAGGAAATTTTGGGAAAATAAAACATATTTCATTTCGTATATCATCTCTCTAAGTACGCTATCCGGGTACTAAACAATCAACTAAGCAAACTCTACTTTGCAACTGTATTATTTGAGAACAGAATTTCACTTTGTTGTTTACGAAAATGGTTACCTGACTAAGAAAACATATTTAAATAAAGAGACAAATTACGAAAAAAAACTCGTCTTACCCGTGCAGTGCCTTGCACATTGCTCGCTGCGGAATTCCAGCGGAACTGTAAAAGAATAACGAAAGCATTAGTAAGGCAATCAAAGAAAAGGAGGAAAAGTATCAAGTACATCAATAATCACCATGTTTAATTAAATTTAATAACATGCAGATCTGAATCAGTCAAACAGGCAAGTGAAATCTTATAATTTTACCGACAGTGTAAACGAATAAACCAAAAAAGTGTATCTTCTTTATTAAAAGAAGGTATCCGGAAAATTTATAACTCGTGGTCTTTTTTCTTTCTTTTTCATTTTCGTTCTTTAAAAAAAAAAGTGTATTATTTTTTTTTTCTAAATAGATATTGTTCAGCTGTATTTCCACATTCAGAAGAAATACGATTAGTAGGAAACTGGAATATAGCATTTTAATTAATGCACTATACATTTGCAAAACTAGCGTTTCACTTGTATTATCTAGGCATTTACATGCGGCCATGCGCGCGCGCGCACACACACACACACACACACGAGAACCCAGAACTCGAATGACCCAAGAAACAAAGAAAGTCGTACGCTTGATGCTAATTTATGAATGTCAGAATTCATGTGGCGGCTTTTTGCATTAGCAACGTTCATTATAATCTATAGCATAATTAAAATAGTGAATGGCATAAGGGAGTCCGATGAATCTGCCCTAATGACCAAACATGGAACTCTTTCATGCCTCCATGCAAGGTGGCGGTTTCATGCCTGCCAATAAAAATCATCTATCATCAAAAGATCCTTCACAAATATTCATGCCGTAGTGAGGATTCAAAGCCACGGTTTGTATTGCAGAGCGCTATACACTTAGCCACGAAGGTTGGCATATTCGGGATAAAGTTAAAATGACTCCACAAAACTTCAATAATTTTGATTTCCTCCACTAGTGAAGGGATTACTATCTAGAACATGTTGAGCTAGTTCCACTCTTTGGTCGTCCATATTGCTACATTTCAGAATCCAGCCTATTAATCTGTTGTGCCCTTAATATATACAATATGTCTGCTGACCTCTTTGTCCGAGTGGAAAAGGTACGTGTACTCCAGCCAAAAGGGATGTGGGGTCGAATCCCATACTATCACCTAAAGACATTTAGTGTAATGTCTTTAGGTGATAGATAAATTTCTTTCGTCGGGTGCGAGATTGTCACCCTGTGTTTTGAAGACAAAGTGGCTTAAAAAAGTTGCGTGTTTGGTTTCCAGGTAAATCTTTGACATCAAGTGCCATGAGTCTCTCTCTCTTTCTCTCTCTCTCATAGTTTATATTTTTTTATTAATAATATCCAATCCTAGAATTAGAGTGACCTTCGAAATTGAAAATGAAGAACCTTTGGTCTTCCGTAATACGACAGTAGCAGAGAAACCTCACGTGTCTGGTGTATCCTAAACCCAGGTATACCGGCAGACACCTGCCAGTATGCGTGAAGTGCATGGCACTTCATATCACTATCCAGCTAAATCAAGACATTTTAAGATTTCATTCTCAAGACAGTATTTTCAAGAGCGAATTTTCACTGGGACTAGTATCCTATCTGGAATAACGGGCTCTCCAAACAATTTTAGAACAAAACAGCTGCGACGAAAAAAAAAAAAAATAATAATAAACCTTACCAAATTCCTGGTAAAAATTACTTAACCCACTTCCTAACTATTACACGTACACCATTTTTCTATGTTATATTAAAAGGGCAGTGCAAATAATTAGCTACCATCTGAACGTTAGACAATTAGAAATGTGCAACCCACTAGATAAAATTCTTACCAACTTAAACCAATTGCCGCCAGGATTCTTTATCCTTCCAGGAAATTTAAAGCATTTCATTTTTTTGGGAATTCGGTATTTTTTTCGGACACGCAGAATAGACTACTATGGTCCGATGCAAAGATTAAGAAAAGTATATTATGCAATAAAGAAATATAGTGAACTGAACCAGGCTGAATATGCCCTAAAACTAACCACTTAATGTAATGAAAGAAAGCAAAGCTGTTGCATAAGTTAAATTTAAAATCACAAAAATTATGGTCGGATGCGAGTCAGTTCAAAACTCTTCTAACCACAACAGTTTGATCGATTTAAATTCAGAGTAAACATAGAAAATCATTGTATGATTTTCTATGTTTACTCTGATGCGTAACAAATACAAAAGAATTGTATTTGCTACGCATCTAGCACGAAGTGAGTGACCTGCTTTGTTTCTTAGATCATTTATTCTGTTTTCATCGGTGTGTGTTTTAAGTCTGAACACACACACACACACACACACACACACACACACACACACACACACACACACACACACACACACACACACACATTTAATATTTCGTAACTGTCCCTCTATGTCTTATTTGAACAGATAGTCTTCTGCTAGTTACTATTTTTTCCTCTCTCTCTCTGTGAGAAAAAAACAAAAAACAAAAAACAAAAAAAAAAACGCTACTTTGGTGGAGTGTGCTTTTCACAGAAAGAGACGAGTGTTTTGAAGAGAGTGGAAACACAATGATCACAATGCAATGGGAGCTATTTATTTTCTCTCTTTCTCTCTCACTTTTTTTTTTTTTGATAAGTAGAGAATTTTTATAACTATAGCCCATCTTCGAGTAAGAAACCTATAATACATCAGTACCGTCTGTGTGTGTGTGTGGGGGGGGGGAACTAAAGTTTAGATAACCCAGGAATCCTACGCTAGAGACCATATATGGCACTCTTTCAAACCACTTCGGATCATTTATTAATTAAAGAAAAGGACAGTGATCTAACACTGAGCGATGCAAGATCATCTATTATTTCAAGCTTACGTACAGCGAACTTTTTTCCTTTGGTAAAAAAAAAATTGTTACTTTTTAGGAGTATTATTAGGAAAATGATGCCATTTTTTTAATGTTTAGGCAAGGTGAAAAACGGACAAAGCACTGCCCTCAGAAATTTCAGTTTCTTAGCGACAGATATTAGTTGTATTTGCACAGCAGACTTTTATCATGGCATGATGGTCCTTAAAATGAAGAACCGGAAGGAAGATCGCATTTTCGCTTTTAGCGGCGTTATCAGAACCTAAGAACAACGTAACTATTGCCCTTAGGTTTAGAATCCGTCTAGGGCACAGTAATGCGTATTTATATACGCTTTTCAAATGAAACTGATTCTGTATGCTTTTCTTTCTTTCTTTTTTAACTATTCTGCATAACACAAACCGGCTGAGCACTAACATTAACAGGCATGATGCATTATGTCTGTGGCCTAAGTATTATGTTTATTATGTATGTATATTTGTATATTATGTTTATGGCCTTACGTATTATGTGTATTGTCCAGTATATACTTATGTATTATTTCTGTGGCCTTACGTAATTTCAACTAAATGGAACTGTGACTATATTCAAAAAACAAAGACAAACGTCTGTTTCAAATAAAAATTATGAGCTGCTGGTTTTACTTCGGCATCAAAAATAATACAAATAAGACGAAGCGAGTCAAACAACAAAATGCAAACAAAGAACAACTTAACGCATAAGAAACCAATTGTACTGATTAAGCAAATACTTCAGTGTAATTACTGATCTCAGATAAAAGCAGTTATACGCATAGGAGAGAAAATTTTCTTCAGAGCCTGACTTAGATTTTATGAAGCATAACTGTTGATCATCATCAAATTCTTGACATGATCCTTACGGATGTACATATCATGGCAAAGATATTATGATATTTTGGAACGTTTATATCATTACTAACTTCCTGTAAACAAATTATCATATCTTATATTTCGGTCTTTTAAGATCTTGGTTTTCCTCTGGGTCTTGTTCATGCCATCTTGGCAAAGAACACTTATTTTGCTAACCTTTCCTCTCCCATTTTGTTTAAATGGCCATATGCTCTGATAACCATTCCTGAATTCTAAAATTATTTCCTGATATCCTCTATTTTTTTTTAATATGATGCTGCGATTTATTCTATCTGTTCATTCCCATAATCTCTCTCATATCTGTGATCTCCCGTCTTTGGTCAAGTGTTTTATTTTTAACTCAGCTCTCAGATCCATAAGTCAAAATTGGTTTGAAGAAGTTTAAAATTGGTCTTGAATACAGCTCATTTAGAGTTTTGACGAAGCGCGTCCAATTTCTCTCTTATTTAATATAAATTTATTCCGTTGACTTCCTGCCATAGCAGCTTTGTGAATTATATTTATAAATAGCTTATAAATGTTTTACTTGTTCTGTAGGCATTTTCTCCATTCAGAATGCAGTTGATGTTTTTAAATATTTCTGCCTATTTTCATCGTCTTTGTCTTTTTATTGCTGATTTTCATACCAAATATATGGGAGCAGCTTTAGTTAGGGAAACCCGATGACTTCTACTGAGTTTATTTAAGAGTATAACATCACCTGCATAAAGTAGAAAAGCTGAGTTGAATATCTCTAAGTCTGATATCGGGTTTAACGTCACTTTCTTTCATAATGTAATATCCATATAGAAGAAGAATAACTGTGAACATATTTAATATTTAATATAATTTTATTCCGTTAACATATATATATATATATGTTAAAAATACCAAGCAATTTTAAACCTGGTTTTACTCCATTTCCCAAGTAAGTAAACAGACAAACAAGTCAAGTTTGCGCCTGCAAATGTTGCAAGTCTAGCTGATCCTACAGGTAGTGCAAGACCAAGACAACTCGTGGTAAAGGTGGCATAAGCTCTGATCACTAATCTTTATATTTACCCTTAATGTCAAAACACATCTCCTAGAGGAGATGTATGATGTCTTGTATTAAAGGCAAGGGGCCGTCAAAACATCATACATCTCCTCTAGGAGATGTATGATATAAAAAAAAAAGAAGAAATAATTCTCAATATCCTATCCCCTCCCAACGAATATCCCCAAACTAAAGTGCTAGAGTCGCTTTGTACTAGAATTAAACAAAACACACTTTTGTGTGTTTTGTTTAATTTGCACAATACCAGCGTTCAATTGGAAAAAAGAAGAAAGGAAGAAATCTTTCAAATGAAAGTTTATTAGATGGTCTCAAACGAGGGTTGTTGTTGTTATTTGGAATTGTGGTCGTATGGGATAATTAAGTCATGTGGGATTATTCGAGCCCTGTCTTTCCAAGCATGGGATAAAACGTCGGTGTTAAAACCCGACAGTTGGGCTTCATAAAATCCATAAAAACGTGCAAAATGGCCAAAGAACATAGAAATTAACAAATAAAACACTGAGCGTGTAGCAGATAGTGAATTCTATTAATTCACTATCTGCTACACTGAATTCTAAATTGGATTGTAGTTCTGAGCGGACTTACACGGTAAGGGTAAGTCCGCTACAATACCTTCATTCATAGTGTCCTAGGACACTATGAAGGTATTGCAGTGTTATGTAATACCAATTAACATATATAATTTAAATTATAATACAGGCCCTTGATAGGAGTACAGTAGTAAAACAGTCGTGGATGAAAGTGATATATATACTCATTCACACTTATTAATTATCAGTAATTATTAGTTATTAAAAGTAGCAAGAATACATTTATTAATTATTAATAATCAGCAAAATATTGTCATTATTAATTCTTGATAATCGTTAATTATCAACATTATGGTTATTATAGTTTAATTAATAAATTGCATAACTCAATTCATTAACATTTATGCACATTTAATATTTATTCAGCACTTTCTCTCTCTCTCTCTCTCTATACGCTTGAAGTATTTTTCAATTTAGATATCGAGGAGCAATGTCAATTGGAGGACATCATCCTTTCTGAAGAACAGCGGAAAAGGCGACAGAAAAATGTTGCTGTTGGGGATAGGGGAAGTTCATATAGTTTCTTGCAGAGATAGGAATTAGTCCGTGATGGACTAATTATCTGCTCACTGCAACCTAAAAAAGGCTCCAAATTATACTCCGCTCCTCCTGATGGTAAAAATCTGTTGGCATTATTATTAGATTGAGCGGAAGAGAGGCATTCCCATAACAAATATAAATAACTACAACAATAAAAAAAAACAATGAACGAAATCTGTTATCTTACAAACATCTCAAATTTCTTCAAAAAATTGTATCTTTACCCCCCCCTCCACTTTCAGTTTTGTCGTAAAAATTATGCCCTCATCTCTGACATTTTTACCGTAGTATTTAATAATCATCGACCTCTTGAAAGGAAAAGTGTAGTGTACATATCATGTGGAAATTACATACTGACGACAGACTGCTCTAAAAGTAATAGGCAGTTTAAAAATAAGGCATTTATATTTATGAGATGTGCACCAGCCAGAATGCACTAATCTTCACAAGTGTGCACAGGCATCATCTGGAAGAACTGTTGGTAATTATTCATTCTACAGTGAATCTGTGACAACGTAAAGTGCCTTTGGCAAAGTGAGTATCTCTCATAAGCGCACAGTTCCCACTGGCATCTTCAGATTTTTCAAATGCATTTTATTCATTTTTCTTGAAGAAAATCAAATTTATTTTATGTTATGCTGTCAATGGCTCTACAATAGCGCAAAATTAGTTTCTTCATTAAGAATTCTGGTCATTCCATTGTGTAATTTGGATTTTGAACGGCCATCATTCACTGGGTGGGCGAACAACTTCAGTCTAATAATGCGTATGATTTGAATAAAACTGAAATGTGTGAACAACCAAAAGCATCCTTCTTTGCAAAATGAAATTTAACTCTCCGGCAACAACATATTATTTAATACGTGTGTCCTGAGAGTTAAAAAACAAAGACTCATAAAAAGAAAAATCCGCTTACCTGCAACTGCACTAGCTACGAAGGCCAAGAGCAGAACTACACGTTTGTAGTTCATCGCTGCATTCGGATGAAAGCTGTAATGGAAGGTTCTACTGGCTTTCAGTTCTTTGCCAGCAGTAAAACGGTTTATACGGACAAAAGCGTGACCTCATCTTTTATACCAGTGCTCAGAAAAGCAATGGCCAGAGTTCGCAAAGTATCATGGAAGAAAATGGTGGCAGATGACCCTAACAAACTTTGAGGTTAAAGTGGCGATAAGATATGTCAACTCGTGATTGATTCTCAGAAGGCAGTTCAGGTCCAAAAGGTCAGATTTGGCTGTTACCGTTTGGTTGCTATCAACAGGACAGCCACTCGAAACGCTTGAGATCATTCCCTTCCTTAAACGTGTATTTCTATTTCCCTTCCTTAAACATGACTCTCTTTATGTATTTCTTTGTTGCTTCTCCTGCACGATTTTTATGAGTCTAAGATCTTCGTATTTCAAATATAGCTCTCTTAACTATTATTTTTTGTTGTACAAGAACAATAATACTGTTTTGCTCCTTTATCTCTTTCCTCGATTTCTCCATGTTACATTTACAGATTTGATCATTTTGACATATCTGGTTCATGATTTGCATGACCCCGTCAACAGCTCTATCAATGGCCTTATTATAGCATAGTGTTACACAAAACAATGGACAAGGTTAAAACAATCCTTTATAAGTTATAAATGTGATTATCAATACCCTCACTCCCATTATACTTTATGTTAGGGATAACAGGAGAAAGAAACCGTTATGAAGGATAATGATAACTAGTACAGTACAACATTATATGGAATTAATTTTTGCGTAATATATTAGCCTTCAATTTGTAGTTTTATTGAACACAGGGCAAGTCGGCCATCTCTGATAAGACAACTATTGGCGAAATAAAGAGATAATGCAGATCTCGAACTCGATTTCGTATATCAACATGAAATCACGTGTCAATATAGAACATCTATAATAAAAACTAAGGCTCATTTGTCATGGTATGCAAGAAAACACATTGAATCGGCTACTTAGAAGAAACAGAAGATGAACAGTTTGTTGTTGTTTCTTTGCTTAGATTATTCTAATGCAATTAAAGTAACAAAGGTTGGGTTGGATTATCGTTTTGAATAATGCCCAAAAAAACTAAAGTTATACGTTAGTGTATGAGGTGTGGGAATGTTTATATTCTTCTTAACGGTTTGCATGTTTTCATGGGATGAAAAACCCTGCCACCTCCGTAGGAGAGCGGCTAATTCATTAAAAAGAAAAAAAAACGACTTTATAATGATTCTTCACCTCATACAGGGGATTCGAACCCACGTCTTTCCGAAAGGCATGAGGTGAGGATGTCTATAAACTGCGCGTGTATAGTATGCCCACAGATACGAGACCCTTCGACACTTCTGCGCATATTAAAAGAAGGAGAATCTAATAATGGGTTAATCAATCCGTCTTGTGGGTTGAGTTGTTTATTATTACACGTCGTAAAATTAACTTTAACATTGTCGTTTTTAAAGTGATAACTATTTTACTTGTATAACAGTTGGAAAATTTTACTTATAAAGCACGTGATTTCGCTTGTTGGTGAGCAATTCCTACATCGCCTTATTTCTTTCTCCTCTTCAACATGAATTGACTCTTCTTGGCAGTCTGCCAACGAGAGCTTCCGCTTCTGTGGTCGGACTATACCTATGAGGTTTTTTTTTTTTTTCGAAGGAGTAGAAAAAACGTAATCACCGGTTAGATGTTCATCTCACAATATAATGGGAATCGAACCAAGACGTTTTAAAAAACAAAAGAGCATCTTCACTACACACATATATAATGGGATGACAGGCAGCTAACCTTTTTTCAGAAATACAAATAGCATAGTTCTTATTAATACAGTCCAGTGATAGCAAAAGATAAAAAAATATCATTTTAAATAATTGAAATGAATTATTTCAATTATTTGAATATCTCAATAAAAAAAAAGAAATTCTCACTTAAAAAAAACATTCAGCTAAAGAGACATTAAGTAATAGTAAAAGACATTGGTAATAGTATTATTTGAAGGGATCCTCATAGGATCCTTGTTAAAGCTGAGAATCCGGTATATTTGAAGAATCCAACGGATCGCTGAGAAGGCATCCTTCCTGTTTGATTTGATAAGGAAAAGAACTTTATGCTTTGATCCTACATACAACAGGGAATCGAACCAACAATGAACATAAGCATATCTGATTTACTAAAAATATGAAAAAGAAGAAATGACTATTAGCTCCACATAACCTGAAAAATCGGATTCACCCTTCCTCAGTACTAAAATACAATTTCATGTGAGTAGAGTTTTATGTTGGTTCTGTGTGCGCTTCATATCATTTATTGATTATAAAAATCATGGAAAGAAGGGCTGACCTTATTTTTAATTTACTATTATTATTTAAATTAAATTTCAATTACATTCCAATAGTTAAATTCCGATACAAAATTATATATAATTAATAATCCGTGATATCTAAGCATCACGAAAGAGTAAATGCCATTATTCATACATTCATATACTGTAATAATAAAATTTAAATTGCATGGGAGTGGTTTGAACTACAGAATGTTTAGAATATGATTGATATGACAAATTGATATGACCCGTTCTTTGTTACTGAAGACTACTTATACGCATATCTTCATGTGTTATGTATGCTAAGTTCAGTTAGCCTTAGCATACATAACAAAAATAGACATTTCAAGTATTAATAGAATTAGTATAATTAAAATAAAAAAAACTAGATTATTAATGCAAAACAATATACATATATATATTAATTAATTAATTAATTTAAAAAAAATTTTTTTTTTTCAGAATTCATTTTTACTCGGTTGGAATATTATGAAAAAGCTTTAATGACTGATACCGAGAGAAAAAAAGATAACATGGTATATTTGAAAAAATACTACTAGTTTATTAGTTTCGTTGAATTGATCAACATCTTCAGGTATCAGAATAAAAGCAGTATATAAAGAATTACAGAGACTTAAAATTGTAATAACAGAACAAGTACAAAAAAGACAGTAACGTGTTTGAAAACAAAGAGCGAGCTTGAGTTCCAAACAAACGTATACTACGCGCTGTCGCGAGTGCGCCAATACTGAACAGAGGCAATGTGTGCGTCAGAGAGATTGAAACTTAGGCTGTTATTGATATGAGAAGAATCTAGAGAAATTTCTCTAGATTCGACAATCTTTCTCTCGAGTTCGTCATAGCACACATGGATTTTAGAAGTTGAAGTCCAGTTCGCAATGTGTTGGCGGCCTTCGTCTGAGTTAACTGAAAAAAGAACGTGGCTAGAGAGAGAGCGCTGGCTCTAGTCCCGTTATAGGAGATATCTCTACAGTGTTCTTCCAAACGTAGAAGTATATGGATTTACTTTCGATTTATGTTATGTTACAAGAGAGAGAGAGAGAAGAAAAATAAAAGAAGTGCCGTCATGGGATCTCTTGTTAAAGCTGAGAATTATTTAGATTACTGAGATTTATTTAGCAGACTGGCCATACTATTACCAGACTGCTAAATCCATCCTTACAAACAAGCTCACAACCATCTACAATTCCCAGGAGTGTACAAAATCACGTGTGACTGTGGGAAGCAATACTATGGCCAAACTGAAAAATCCATCCTCCTACGTCTAGAACATCAGAGAGACATTGCCTACAAAAGAACTAGAGCAAGTGCCCTGTCAAGCCATGTACTGTTTTCAGTAAACACAAATGATGAAGGCCGTCAACATGAGATAAACTGGACAACAACCTCAAATCTTCATATATGCCGTGACGAGGTGGAGCGATGCATAGTCGAGTCTAAGAAAATTGTTATGGAACCTCAT
The DNA here is from genome assembly GCF_054136105.1 of Typopeltis vanoorti. NCBI lineage: Eukaryota > Metazoa > Arthropoda > Arachnida > Uropygi > Thelyphonidae > Typopeltis > Typopeltis vanoorti. The sequence goes on from NC_143560.1 coordinate 128,009,159, forward strand.
CATATAAATAATAACCTCAGCTATAATCTACCGGACTCTTTCAGCTCTGCTATCCGATAGTGGCACGCGCGTGAAATCAGACGCACGCAGCTACTTAACAATAGAACTTCAACACGGACTGTAGCTACAATTCAAAGCTAACTGATTTTATAATAGTCGTTCTATAGTGATACGATGTTTCTTATAGTGTTTACTTGCTTTCTATGTTCCCACGACTGAAGAAGTCGGACAATCCGATGAAACATGTTGCGTTTTGAATAAATTTAATTGTTATTCTAGTCTCGGTTATAGTCAGTATATATAAATATGAATATATATATATATATATATATATATATACTTAATTTAACTGACTAGAACCCGAGAAAGTATAACAAAAACCTTTAATAAATAACGACTAGTTTCATCGGTGTTCCGACTTCTTCAGGTGAGAAAGAAATAACATAAGACTTATAAAAATAACAAGGTAAAAATCATGGACTTTCCAGCTTAATAAAAAGAAGTAGAATAGTAACAGTCATATTTGAATAGGTGACCGCGTGCTACCGTTGGTATGAGTTGAACGTGTGAGACAGCTAATTTTAAAATAGATTTTTTATTTAAATTTAAATTTAAATTTAAATCAGATAAGGAAGACGTCATCAATGTAGCGTAACCACAGTTTAGGTTTTAAAGTAGCTAAAGAACTAGGTTTCTCTTCAAAATCTTCTAGAAAAATGTTAGCTAAGACTGGGGAATAGAGAGCTACCCATAGCTAACCCGCTAGTTTGTTTATATATTTTATCTTCATGGCAGAAATAGCCGGAATTGATGCAGTGAGTTAGAAGAGCAAACATTTTTTTAGAAACTTTGTCCTTACGAAGAGTCAGAACTTCATCTGTAGGTACATTCGTAAACAGAGATACGATGTCAAAATTCACCATTCTGTCAGAGTCTATAAGATTCAAATTTTTTATTTTTGAGATGAAATCGTCAGAGTTTTTGATGAAGGAGGAGGAATTGCCAACTAAATGTTTTAAAGAAGCCGCAAGATATTTAGACAGATTGTACGTAGATGAGTCAATACCTTCCACAATAGGTCTTAAAGGAGTGTCAGCCTTATGGATCTTAGGCAGTACAACCGAGGAATGAGGGGATGGAGAGAGGGGGAAGTTCAGAAGTTGATTTCAGAAGATTGTTTGCACGGTTATGAAGTTCTCTTGTGGGATCACTTTCTAGAATAGAATAGGTATTAGAACTTAATAAGCTGTTAATCTTTGAACGGTAGTTAGCTTTGTCTAAGATTACAGTTGCATTCCCTTTATCAGCAGGTAAGATAATAATGTCATATTTTACGAAGTTGGTGTATTGCTTTCCTTTCTGCCGGAGATAGATTATCTGTAGGACAACGACTGTTGTTTATGGTAAAGATGGCATCGATCCTAAGTAGATTCGCAGTTTGTTTTGGTAACTGCGCAGCTGTCTTTTCAACTTTTGTAAGAAAGAGTTCTTTAGGAATGAAGGTCAGAGAAGGCTGTTATTGAGAGCACACTAAGTTCTGCAAGAGAAAGGCCCTTTGAGAGCACACTAAGTTCTGAAAGTGTGTGATAGAATTTTTTAATCACAACATTTTTTAAATTTTGTGAATTGATATGGGATTGGCGAGTTTGCTCCTGTTTAAGTCGGTTGAATTTTCTGATAAGAATTAATTTGTTGGAGAGTTGCGATCTAGAAGCACGGAGAGAGCTCATGTTTTTAATATTAATCCAGGACCTGTTATCTAAAGATGAACTCAAGTTATTTTCAAAAGAATCTCTTTTGCAGAACAAAGAAGCTAATGTGGACTTGGTATCTGCGATTCTTTCATATAATAAATCAAGTTTAGCCTTGCGATAGATATTATGAGCACGTTTAGTGCAAATCGATTCTTTAAAATCTAAAAACTTTGGGATGACAGAGTGAAATTTGCATCTTTTCAGAAAAACTAACCTATTAATAAAAAGTCCAATTTTTACCAGAGTTTTTTCATAATCCTTGATAAGATGTACATTAATCTCGTCAGAAGGTAGATAAATATTATTGAAATTAGGATTTACTCGGGATGTATAGATTTATAAAATTAATTTAACTGATTAGAACCCGAGAAAGTATAACAAAAACCTTTAATACATCACGACTAATTTCATCGGTGCTCCGATTTCTTCAGGTGAGAAAGAAAAAACATGACTTATAAAAATAACAAGGTAAAAAACATGGACTCTAACCTTGAAGAACAGCCACACCAAGTTGATTGGGAACGCACTACTAATTTATATATATGCAAGGATGAATTTGAAAGAAGAATTATCGAATCAAAAGAAATAGTTCTGGACCCTTCACACTTGAACAACAATCTAAGCTACAATTTGCCTGATTCCCATAGCGCAGTAATCTTGTACTGGCGCTCTAAAATTAGCTGTCGCACACATTCAACTCATGCTAACGGTAGCACGCGATCACCTATTCAAATATGACTGTTACTATTCTAATTCTTTTTATTAAGCTCGAAAGTCCATGTTATTTTTACCTTGTTATTTTTATAAGTCTTATGTTATTTCTTTCTTTCTCACCTGAAGAAGTCGGAGCACCGATGAAACTAGTCGTGATTTATTAAAGGTTTTTGTTATACTTTCTCGGGTTCTAGTCAGTTAAATTAATTTCATAGATGTGTAGATCCCGAGTAAATTTATTTGTTTGATGAATTTCACTGGTGGCGTGAGAATCTTCAACGTATGCCAAAGGACACTGGTGGCTATTTGGTTAACGATTATTGCTTTCCCTCTTGTGGAGGCAGAGGGTAGTATTGCTGCCCACTTTCCTAGTACTTGCTTGAAACGTTTAATTCGTGTTTCCCAGTTCTTATCCACGTAAGAGGGCGTGTTTCCTAGGTAAATCCCCAGGTATTTGTCTCCTTCTGCGGACCAGTGACCAGACATTGGGGAATCGGTTAGGTTTTTACATTCGCCGCTAGAGGGCCAGGGGAACGGTCGTGTTTTCAGGGAGCTCCCGAAAGCTAAGTACAATTTTGAATGGAAATTAGAATATATGTTAAAAATCATAACGTAATATTGTCTAAATTTGGTAGCTTGTTGTGTCTGTGTGATTTTGGTGTAAATTCCGTAAATTAATTTAGTCTTTAACGATACGTTTCATATATTTGAATATGGCGCCAATGCGACGTAAGATAATGGCGTCCAAAAATACGACGCCATTGTTTAAAAACTATAATGCGAGAGAATTTGTCCAATGTGATGGGTGTGGAATGTATGCATTCCCGAATGAGGCTGGAGTATGGATTGAAAGTGATAGTGGTGGGAGAATGTGTAGAAAGTGTATGCAGAGTGAGGAGTCGAAGTTGTATGTGTCAGGTTGTGAGACAGTTATGGTTGAAGAAAGCCAGAACGCGAGTGAAAATAGTGGCTCGATAGGGAATTGCGGTGTACAAGATGGCAATGTGAGCGGTGATCTAAGAAAGAGTGAGAGCAATTATACAGAAAGAGGAAATGGTTTGAATGATAAAAAAAATGAGGAATTATTTGTAGGAAGTGAGATCGCTAGGCTGCGCGCAGTGATACAAGATGCGCAGCGGCAATTAGAGCACCTGCAAAACTCTTTCCAGAGTGATTCGGCTAACGTTAATAAACAGCGTGGGCGAGTTTCCGAAATGAAGGAGAGAGTGTTTTATGGTGAGTCGTTATTAAGAGGAGTAATAGATGGGAGTGTAACTAAATCGTACTTACCGGGTGCGAAATTTAAGGATGTAAGTGAGAGCATTAGAGTTCAAAAACAGAGGGTGAAAGAAATAACAATTGTGGCTGAATTGAAAGGTGATAAATTTTTTATGAGAGAGGACTTGAAAGTATTGTTAAAGGTAGCGAAAGAAAAGAGTGACAGAGTTAGAATGGTGAGTCTGTTACCGCGGTATGACAGAGAGGAGTTTACAAGGAGGGCCATAATCGCAAATGATATTATGCGCAGGTTATGCGGACGGTGTGGTGTGGAATTTGTGGACGTGTGGAATGAGTTTGATGGGCGAAAGGACTTATACAAGATGGATGGCCTGCATTTGAATGGACTTGGTGTGCGGAGACTGGAAAAAGTGTTGCTGAATGAAGTGAAAATGGATGTGCAGAACCAGGGAAACTAGAACTACCAAGGAGGGGGGGAAGTGGATATCCAGACATCAGTGAGACAGTTGAGTGTAAAAATGTATATAATGTACCTGAGCCAGCAATAAGGACAAAAAATGGGAATGGGATATTTAGAATAACGCATCAAGATAGGGGTGGGACAAAGGGAACACTGCAATTCATGTATACTAATGCCAGGAGTATTAGGAACAAGAAGGAAGAATTTTTGGCCTTGATTGACTCTTCCTGGCCACAGGTTATTGGCATTAGTGAAACATGGCTGACGGAAGATGATATAGTTAGTGGGATAGAATGTGTAGGTTATAGTATGTTTAGGAGGGACAGAGCGAATAAAATTGGGGGAGGGGTGTTATTGATGAAAGCTGATGAACTACAGCCAAGGAAAATTGAAGTATTGCAGGATAGTGAAAGGAGCTCATTTGAGGCTATTTGGTGTGAGATTGATACTGGCAGAATAAAATATACAGTTGGGTGCTGCTATAGACCAGGTGATGGAATAGATGGTGGAGATGGTATGCATAAACAAATTGATGAAATGAGTGGAAGGAGGGTAATTATTATGGGGGATTTCAACTATGGTAACATTGATTGGAAGGAGGAGAGGACATATGTGAGGAAGGAAATGGATTTTATTCAATTATTAAGGGATAACTATCTGAAACAGCATGTAATTGAAAATACTAGGGGTGTGAGAGTGCTTGACCTGGTAATAGTATCTGAGAATTTGACAATAATGAATATGACCATGTTGCCACCTATTGGTGAGAGTGATCATAAGGTCTTGACCTGGGAGGTGGCTAAAGGTGTGAAATTTGTGATTAAGACAGGGTATATGTGGAATTACCGTGCTGGCAAGTATGACAAGCTTAGGAGATTGCATGGATCAGTGCCATGGCATGTACAACTGCAAGGGCTGGACGTCGATAGAGCATGGGAAGTGATCAGAGAGCATTTACAGGAGGTTATGGCTGATTGTATACCTAAGGTCCGAATAGTGAAACAAGGAGGGGTTAAATGGATGAATAACACCATTAAGCTTGAGCTGCAAAAAAAAGAAACAACTATGGAGGGAATTTAAAGAAAGGGGTGACCTGCAGGCACACGAAAGGTATAAAGTACAGGCCAGAAGGGTACCGAGTGTGGTAAAAACAGCAAAAGCTGATTATGAAAGGAAACTAGCTATGCAAGCAAAAGAGAATCCCAAACAGTTCTTTCAATATGCTGCAAGCAAGAAAAAAACTGTACATGGCAAAATGATTTTAAGGAATGACGATGGTAAAGAGTGCACTGAACCAGTCGATATAGTGGAGTTACTGAGCGCGCACTTTGCAAAAGTATATCATCCAGGTGGTGACGTTGAAAAAATGAAGGAACCATTAGTTTATATGGGAATTGTGATGAATGAAGTGGAGGTGAATAGTCTATTACAGAACCTTAATGTGAATACATCTGTGGGATTGGATGGTATACCGGAACGGGTCTTGCATGAAGCGGCTAATGAATTATCAGTGCCCTTGACCATGTTGTTTAATCTGAGTCTCAGGTCTGGCTTAGTCTCGAAGGCGTGGAAAGAGGGGAAAATAGTTTCACTGCATAAAGGAGGATCCAAGACTATGGTTGCAAATTACCGACCGATCAGCATATCAGGAGTCGTTGTCAAGGTCTTGGAGAAAGTAGTCAAGGGAAAAATACAGGAATGGATTGATGAAAATGAGATACTGTACAGAGGACAGCATGGCTTTGTGAAGAGTAGATCATGCCTCAGTAACTTGCTCAAGTTTTATAACAAGGTGACAGCTGAACTGGATAAGGGAAATGGGTTTACAGTGATACTGCTGGACCTGGCAAAGGCGTTTGACAGGATACCACATGGAATTCTAATCCGTAAACTACAACATATGGGAATGGATATAGGGTTGGTGAGATGGATAGCTGGGTGGTTGATGGAGAGATATCAAAGAGTAGTTTATTCAGGATTAGAGTCCAAAAAACGGCCTGTGACTAGTGGTGTGCCACAGGGTTCTGTTCTTGGACCACTGCTGTTTAATCTGTTCATTAACGATATTGGGAAGGGTCTAAGTGGGACAGTTCATTTGTTCGCTGATGATGCAAAGTTGGGTAGGGCGATAGTGAATGCAGAAGATGTCAAAGTCTTGCAAGATGACTTAGATAGATTGGAGTTCTGGACTAAGGAGAATGGATGTCAATTTAATGTGACAAAATGTAAGGTTATGCATTTCGGAGTGAAAGATTAGCAGCAGTATACCACATTGGTGGAACTGTACTCCAAGAGATTGATGAGGCCAGGGACTTGGGAGTGTTGGTGGATAGGGAGATGAAGTTTAGGGGGCACATTGCGAAAGTAGCTAAATCAGCTCATCAACTCACTTGGTTGTTGAAAAATACCTTGACGAGCAGAGAAAAACAAGTTCTTGTACCTCTGTACCGAGCCCTGATAAGACCTCATCTCGACTACTGTGCCCAGATTTGGTCACCTCGGTTCCTTCTTGATGGGGAGGAGGTTGAGAGGATCCAGAGGCGAGTGACTAAGATGATAGCAGGTATATGTGAACCATATGAGAACAGGTTGAAGATTTGTGGGTTGCAGAAACTAGTTGATAGGCGGAAAAGGGGAGATATGATTGAGACATTCAATTTGCTAAAAGGATTCTATAGGATTAATTCAGAGGATATTTTTGAGATCAGGATTGGTGGTGGGAGAACTAGGGGACACCCATGGAAGCTGGGCAAGAGTGTGGTTAGCAGGGGTGTTAGAGCTGGGTTCTTTACTTTTACAGTGGTAAATGAGTGGAATAAGCTGCCAGAGTCTGTTGTGGGTGCTATGACAGTGAGCGAGTTCAAGGCAAGGTATGATAGATACTGTGAGAATGTTGAACAGCTGTGTGAACATGATGTTTAGGGCCTCCCTGGATGAGTCTAAGGACTCCTGGAGTAGCCCGTGGTAATAATAATAATAATAATAATAATAATAATAATAATAATTTGCCGCACCACAGTCCTGTAGTTTTATGTACATTTGACTTGCCTCCTGAGGCTGCTTGGTATTGTTGGTATAGAAATCCTCTTCTTTGCGGGCTATAACTGTAACATCATTTACAGTCGGTGTTTATGATGGAGATGGGTCGCTTGTTTCCTAATTTTGTTTCGTCTCCTCTCTTTGGAATAAGCTTAATAACATGTGTTGGCATATTGAGTGGGAAGCCATTGGTATTGGCTTCGACGTATACTCTGTAGAGGATAGGTCCTAGCTGTTCCCAGAAGGACTGGAAATATTCAATGGTGAGCCCGTCTATGCCAGGAGATTTATCTTTAGCTAAGTAGGTGAAGGCAGTTGTCCAATAGTATAGCGTGATGGGGAGTTCTGTCTTATGCCACATTGCTGGTGAGAGATTTTTCACATCAGATAGAATATCAATGGCATCCAGGATGTTGAGTTTGGTATAAATTTTTGCAGTACTGCAAGGTATATAAAAGGATTTCGTCATGATTTTCTATGATGTTTCCACTATCTGTTGTTATGGCAGATATATTGGTGCACAAGAGTGCACCAATATATCTGCTTTTCCAGTGAAAATAAATACTTTGTGGGTGCATCTGCGAAGTTAATGTGTCTGCGTCGTGCTCTTATTAATGCTTCTCTTGCAGAGTGCTCTAGGTGTGAGCGTATGGTGGCTTTCAGGGACTGATGTTCCTCAGATTCCGGATGATGTAATTGCTGTTGTAACAGATTTTTTAAGACTGAATGTTTATTTAGATTCCTCTGGTGACTATACTTTTGGATAAATATATATTTACCCAAAAGTATACTCTTTGACCTTAAAGAGTGACCACCAAGGAAATTGATTGGAAAGTAGGCATGTCTCTGATGAGAGTTGTGATATAGTTTTTGGAGGTTCTGAGATATTCTGTGTCCTGTAGTTGGCTGTTATTAAATATCCAATATGCTCCTCCTTTGTGTTCGTTGTGTCCAGGAATGCAAATGCTCAGAAGGATAGAATCATGGTCTGATGCATGAGATGGATGGTATGTAACTTTCCTTACGAAGGGTATAGGGCTCTGGTAGGACCACATTTGACCTTCCAAGAGAACACTTTTTCATATGCAGATGTCTGAAGATGTCAGTGAACTCATAGTCATTGATTACATCCTGGAGAAGCTGAGCTAGTAAGTGTCGAGGTTCTTAGCATTGTTGTTTGTCTGCAGAATCCAGCGTGCGAAATCCCCTGCCAGTATGAGGTGTGGTAGGATCTGAAATTTGCATGGCACGTAAGGTGTCCAAATACTTTTGCCAACATAGTGTATATACAGTATATATATACACTATGTTGGCAAAAGTATTTGGACACCTTACGTGCCATGCAAATTTCAGATCCTACCACATGAAAATATTCAGGGAGTGTCTGCGTAAATCTGGTAATAAAAGGTGAGTTGTGCTACATGTATTGTACTGTATGGACTTTCTGTCTGTGGCATTGCTATTTGTCTCAATATACCGAAATCCAAGTTGCTTATGTCATTCGTAGATTTAAAGCTGATGGTGCTACCACATCAGAAAAACGCCAGAGGAGGCTACCGACATTCACACACCGAAATGGACGAGCTCTGTCCGGAAATGCTCGAGCATCCTGCACGCTATCAACAGTGAACCTCGTAATCAACCCGTAAAATGCTACAGGGAGATGTCAGCACTAGAAATGTCTGCAGAGAGTTCCATGCCTTATGTTACCATGGCAGTGGTGTTGTGAAGAAGCCACACATTATCATCTCCCCCTCAAAGCCAAACGACGTATGGACTGGTGTCTTTAACATTAGTGGGCCATAGATGATTCGAAAAAGGTTCTATGGAACGACAAATCATGCTTGCAGATGTTTCACTCTAATGGTTGTGTTTGGATCCGGAGATTACTCGGGGAACGGTTCCGGCAGGACTGCATCGTATGGGGGTGTTTCAGTTAGATGGGGCGTAGTCCATTGGTGTGTCCAAAATCATGACGCCTGATGGCTATCTGGACATCCCGAACAATTTCGTGCTTCCCACACTCTGGAAGTACTTCGTTATCAGCGATCCTTGCATGTTTCAGCATGACAATACCTCACACTGTACTGCACTGTGCGTCCGAGACTGGTTTCCTCAAAACAAAGTTGAAGTGCTGGACTGGTCTGCCCAGAGTACAGACCTCAACCCCACTGAACATCTTTGTGACGAATTTCAACGCCAAATTCGCTAAAGACCACAGCAACAGTCATTAGTCAGCAATTAGTGGGTTGCTTTTGCGCGAGGAATGGAAGAATATTCCTGTTGTGACGTATTTGATTGAAAGTATTCCACAAAGGACAGTTGCTGTCATTCAGGCCAAAGTTGGTCCCACTCGCTATAAAAATGTAATTGAACCGCATTTTTTGACCACAACTAGTTGTCCAAATTATTTTGTCAACATTGTGTGTGTGTGTGTGTGTGTGTGTTCTCCTGGCTGTTTTTTTTTGGCCCGATTGCTAAATGAAAAACTAGAGTTTCCAGCAGGATGGAAATATTCGATGCTGGCTCGCCTTGAAATGCAAGCTCGTAATAAAATTTCTTCGAGTCCTAGACGGATTTCGAACCCAGGTTTTATCCCACCATTTAAATATCCCACCGTAAAAAAATGAAAAAAAAACGAATTTACATTTGAAAGAAATGAATATCGACAAAATATATATTCAACTGCATTACTGTTAAATTTAGCAGTGTTTCATGGTTATTTATTGTCCCCAAAACAGTCTTAATCGTCTTTTAAACACTTCTTTTCATTGAGAAATTTAAAAGATCCTGGCACCAATAATGCAAGTGCTGTTTTAAATTAGAGGTATCTGAAAAATAGATCATCTTACCTGAAGGTAGCATGCTGATCACTAACGTATTTCTTTCATGATATGTTACAAGAGAAGAACGCAATAAAAGTCTAACTGCCTGACATTAAGAAGAATTAAGCTAGTGTTACTAACTGCACTATATTTATGATGAAAATTTTTCTTTAAAATTATGAAAATTGTGTAATGATATTTTTGTATGCTGTCCTTCCTCCCATCTGCAAATTCTGTATTTACTTTTTGAATATATCATTACATAATAGGGTGTGAATTTTTAGTAGACCCCACATGGTTATTTTACCTGGTGTACTACATAATATGCAACTGTAGTCGCTGGGATTATGGGGAATAAAATTTAAATGGCAAGTCTGCTTCCCTATCATTCAGTTTAAATAGCTCTTTTTTTCTATTTTTTTTATGTGAATCCCGTCCACATATGGCTGTAAACTTACGGTGTATTAATTACTAGTATCAGAGATGAGCTAAGGGTCAGTTAATTCCGAAACCCTGCTCCAGGGACCAAACAATGAACTGTTTTAAGGTTCTTCAGACCACTTCGATAAAACCATATGATGAATTATTCTCAACTAGAAAGATCATCATCATCATCTCATCTGCTTGGTAACGGATTGAGTCCACTAAGAAGAAAGGTTCTCCACTTATCGCGATCTTTGGTCATCTCAGTCATGACTCTATAGCTGGGGAGATGAGAATGTTCTTTCAGCAACTTTATCAAAGTACTTCTTGGTCTGCCTCTAGGTCTTCTACCTCCTATACATCCATTCAGAGCTAAATATGACAATCTATGAGGGTTTATTCTCTGGATGTGTCCAAACCATCTCAGCTGATGCTTAATGATTGTATCTATTATATCCTCTGGGAAGTTTAAATGTAATCTGACTTGATCATTGGTCTTGTGTTGCATCCAGTGGGTGTTATTGATTTTTCTGAGGCATTTCATTTCAAATGCTTGAAGTTTCTTGATTGGTTGTTGAGTTAATCTCCAGGTTTCTGAAGCATAGATAGCCGTGGGGATGATAATTGTTTTATATCATTTTAGTTTTAGACTTGTTGGGATTTTTTTTTCTCCATATTTTATTTAGTTTATTCATGCTGGTACAACCAAGGTTTAGTCTGTGTTTTACCGTTTCCATGTTGTTGAGGTTACTAGAAATGAGACTGCCAAGATAGACATATTTATTAACTTGTTCCAAAGGATGATTTTCGAGATTTATAGAAATATTTTCTTCTTCTCTACCTATCCTCATTATTTTTGTTTTATGAATATTTATTTTCATACCATAGGTTTTACAGCAGTCATTTAAGATATCAATAGTTTTTTCTAACTGTGATTTAGAGTCTGCTAGGATAATGATATCATCAGCATATTTGATGTGATTAATGTTGGTGCTATTGGTTTTAGACCTGGTTCATTAGCTATCGTTTTACAGACTTCTTCTAGGAAGATGATAAAGAGTTGAGGTGAAAGAGGGCAACCCTGCATTACTCCTTGCTCAACTCTGAAATCCGTGGTCGTTGTTCGTTTTAACAAAAGCTTTAGTGTCTCCATAATAATTTGTAATAAATGTTAAACCATCAGAATCCATTTTTATACTTTTTAAAATGGTTATCAATTTATTTCTATTAACTGAATCAAAGGCTTGCTTGAAATCTATAAAACAACAGTGTATGGACAGGTTGCATTCCCAATATTTTTCTGCTATATTATTAATAGTGAAGATGTGGTCTATAATGGATCTATGTGGCCTGATTCCTGCTTGATATTCTTCTATATTTTTTTCTGTAAGCACCTATATTCTCTTTTGAATAATTCGGATAAATTGTTTATAACTATGACTTAAGAGTGTTATGGGTCTGTAATTTTCACATATTCTTTTGTCTCTTCTTTTTATAAATTGGTATAATAACTCCTGTTTTCCAGTTAGTTGGAATTACTCCAGTATAAAGAATTTGGTTAAATAATTTCATTAAGAAGTTAATGGCTTCCTTGCCACCATATTTCCATAGTTCTATAGATATTTCATCTTTGCCCGTAGCTTTCGAGAGTTTCATTTGGTTCATTGCATTTATAATTTCTGCTGCAGTTATGGGTGCTGCCTTTTCATATATCATCTCTTCTGTTATACTCTGTCCTGCTCTTTCTTTCTGAAATAATGTTTGATAGTAGTCCTTCCAGATTATTTTAATATTTTGTATTGATCCAGTTTCTAGATTGTTTTTATCTTTCATTGTTAGTAGTTTATCTTGACTAGAAAGATATCGGCGCCAAAATGAGAATGCCAATATTATTGAGAAACTTTATACATATCACTTAAAAATCAGGTGATTATCCAACCTAAAATACCTTGACACCTCGGAAACTGAACACGGCTCGTCTGGTATGCGACATCATGTTATATTATATTAGTTGATTAATGACTATTCTCGATTCAGTTTTCTAGAAAATATAAATAAATACACGGCGTATCAAACTTCTAATTACATATAACAGTAAAATATATCTAATCTTCACGTAACAAACAAAATTAAATTTTATTTCACTTAGTTTTTTTTAGAATAATATACAAATTCGAGGTTGTATATTATTCTAAATTCCAGACTATTTTACAAGACGCTAGCAAAACTACCTGGCGTGTCTGGAGCCCTTATCTCATTCAACATCACTAATGAAATTTAAGGAAGATAAAATAAAAAGAAATTCTCTAAAGCCTTTTACTCTTCAAAAGGATAATGGGGAAGGTCTTTTATCCTTCATTAACTTTTCTTTTTTTAATTAGTGGGATAAAAACTATCTTCTTTTTTCGTTTCTTCTCTTTATGCTTTTAGACTGTTCTTCGCACGATTTTTCTTCAGTCATTTTCGACCTATTTATTATTTCGTAAGCGTTCAACGGTCATGTGTGGGAAGTCGGAAAGTATCAGTGGAGGAATGGGAGGGAGGATGAGAGAGGTCGTGTTTGTTGACCCTATTCCCCGGTTTCCTAGAGGAGTGGGGATGTTTTTTTTATATCAAGTAGCCTCGGGAATGGGGCTTGTTTTTTCCTGGATTTTTTTAAAAAACATCAATTTTTAATGCTTAATGCTGTTATTGCTCGCCAGTAGATCATCAAATAACTAAACAGTTTCTCATTGCGAACATTCGAAAAAGAGGGTTGAATACATCTCGTGAACTCAGCCTAGCTACTGCGAACGTTCATGTAGCTAGATCAGCGTTTCCCAACTATGTTCCGCGGAAAGTGAATAAGTGTTCTGTGAAAAATTATCAAAATTAATATGAGCCTGGAATGGTTTCTGCAAACATGTTTGAAAATCAGGCGCTTCTCACTTTGCGTGTGGATTGCGCTATTAAGGCCAGCGTGCGCAGGCCTTGACTCAGCAGCTGGCTGACAGCCGGCCGCGATTGTCGACACCGCCGAGAGCGAGTGAAGTATGGCGATATCTTTCGTGCGGTCACAATCAAGGTCAATGCGATGCGATGCGGCCCGGCACGCCTGTACTGTGCGCTGCCGCCATTTTTGCGATGCGATACAACTTGCTGCGGAGATAGTGTGAGCTTAGCTTTACATTGAATACGAGACCGATGATACTCGACTCTAACCAAGGTGTTCCGTTAAAATTTCAGGATTTTTGAAGTGTTCCGTCGTAGGAAAAGTTTGAGAAACGCTAAGCTAGATGATCATTAGCTAGGAACTCCAAGTTTGATATAAAAGTATACCAAATTTGGAAGTCTTAGTTTTTATCGTTTAAGAGTTATTTATAAAAATGGCAAATAGAATGACAAACTTGCTCTAATGTACTAGAAGTTATGGAACTACTTCAAACTGAAATTCTTACCCCCCTCAGGGGGTTATAAATTGGTTTTCAAGTATCTGCGGCCAGGTGATGTGGAGGAATGGGTGGGATGAGAGAGGTATGTGTTTGTTGATCCTGGGTGTTTTTCCCCGGTTGCGTGTGAGGAGTGGGGGTGTTTTGTGTTTTTTGTATCACGTAGCCTCGGGAATGGGGCTGTTCTGGCGGGTGCATCTATTTTTGTGGGATGAGAGTGTAGATTTCTATAGATATAATTTTTTTGTGGATGCGAGAATAGTTGAGTTATCAGTTTTCTAGTGCTGTTTCTATGTGTTGTGATTTGAATTTTGAGTGGGTGTGTTTCCCACAAACAATACATCTAAAATAAACCACCCGGAACAACTACGGAAATTGTCCACCAAGTAGAGGAAATCGAAATTTTCAAATGTACTTACAAAACAAAATAAACCAACAATACATCTTTAAAATAATAAAATAAAACCATAACCACCTATCGACTGCCGAACTTACACAAGAAAGTATACAGTTTATTTATTTATTCGTGCGGGGTTCACCCCGCTCCTCGACCTTCCCCCTAGGACTGGTTGAACCCTCCTAATGAGGGATTAAGTATGTATTTTTGACTGTAGCAGCGTGTGTTTGTTCACGGGGTCGGTTTGCCTGTTCTGCGGGACGAGAAACCCGAGTTTCCGGGAGAAAAACACTTCTTCTTCCGTATAAGACCAGCTAACTCACCTTTAATCAGAAGAGATCAGATAAAAGTTCCTCACGTCATGGACGGGAATCGAACCATGTTTTTCCGACCAAAGGGCTTCGCCTATACCACCTGAGCTACGGAGGCTCTAATGATACAGTGAGAAGTACAGAATCAAGTTACTGTAATTAAAAACATGCATGACACAGAAAAGAGAGCAAGTATAATATAGCATACCTGATTTTTTCCAAATTCAAAACACACAGAGTAACAAATCAATTAAAACAGTTTTCTCATTAAAATTTTTAACTCACATACTCGTAACATTGTCACCACAGGATTATAAATCTGAAAACAAGTGAACCGAGTTTTTAAGTGGTTCATTTTTATTAGCTCGGTAAATACTGGTTCACTTTCATTAACTGAGTACGATTCATAAAGGGAAACTGTCAAAAAAGGGAAACGAGTAATGTTGATATATTGGCAAAAAGGTTTCTTCTTGTTCGCACTGCATTAGGTCGTTGCTCCACAGAAGTTCATACATGACTTGCAATTATTCGATTCGTTATTCTGAAACCTGGACTTTCAATTCTAAGAGCAGAAATAAATTGTATGGGCTGCAACTTGAATAAAAATCGAGTTATTCATCATTACTCAGGGTAAAGATTTTTGAATCCCTACCTTGTATTGCTTCAAATGAGAAGATATTTGTGTTCCCCTTCCAAACCAGAGTTTCATCTACATAATGTTCGTGATCAATTCTGTGTTGTAAATAGTTCGCTATATCCATCCATTTCTAATAAACAGCATTCCGCTCTTCGAGAGAAAACGTAACAGCTGTGAAACTGTCTTGAAGGATAAGAACTGGCACTCAGTATTTTAAACATGTAGGGTGGTTTTTGATCCTCGAAAGAATGTGTACTTTAAAGCTTTTTTTTACCCCCAGCCATTGTAACAACTATCAGAAATTGATTTCTGCACTTTATTTAATGACTGATGTAAACACGACCTTTTTGCACCCCTGTCTTTGTCTGAACTGGTCAGTAATAGACCTGAGAAATGAAGGGTTATATTACGTCACTCACAAACCCTGTCATGTTTCTTCATGCTTTTGTTGAGATGGAAGGGAGGTATGTGGTCCAGGTGTTTAATTACCACTTGTGTGGTTACAGTTGCTTTTCGAACTGACTGTCGTTGTGTTGAGAAGGGAAGAGAGGGTGACGTGTTCGTTTCCCCCGAGTACCAGCTGGTGAAGTGCGAGGAGTGGGGAAGTATCGGTGGGGAAGGTGATGGGAGGGGAGAGTGGAGTTAGGAGGAAGAAAGGAGGAAGTGGTGGGATAGAGAAGCGTACGTGTTCGTTGTTCCGTGGGTGTTTTCCAGGCGGATACCAGTCAGTCGTGTGTGGGGAGTATCCGTGGGGGAGAGGGGACAGCAGAGTGTGGAGAGGGGGAGGAATTAGTGGGATGAGAGATGTACGTGTTCATGCCCCTTGACTATTTTCCTGGTCATGTGTGTGGACTAGGGATGTTTTTTGTATCCCTGTTTTGAACAATGCAGTATCCCCTGAAGTAGCCTCCGGGGATTGCAAACCAAATTTATGATCCCCTGAAGGGGGTCATAAATTCGGCTTGTGTTATCTCTATATCTTCTTGTACTCCTATGCTGATAAAGTGAACGTCGTTTGATAAAATTTCGATACCAGGAAACATTTCTCAAAATACACATCAAATAACTGCTCAAGAAAATCATGAATTGCTATTCTATTTTCCGAATTCAAGACATTTTCCCTTTGGTCACACAAAAAGGCCATCAATTCCCCACCAAACTTTCAGGACAAATTTTCTTCCTCTTAGTTCATCCTTGTGCTGTTGTTCATTCGAAGCCTTCCTTCTTGTTTTCTTTAAAGAGTCTAATTTGAAGGTTCAGCACCAGTTCAACAACAGAATCCCATATGAGAATCTCATAGAAAAAAAAAAAAAAAAACTTTTTTTTTTTGAAATTCAGTAAACAAAAGAAGCATGCAGGACATATTTCACTTCACTTGTACTTCCTAAAGGCCACGTACTACTTATTTAAGCCAGCACATACTGCTTCATGAAAAGGTCTAGAAACGATATAATTATTCTTCACGAGGAAATAAAGGTGTGGAACAGTATCACCCCCAATGAACTTGTCTGATCTGATTAACAGTGAGATGATGTTACCTTTCCTGTATGTTTTATTTGTTTCACGATAACTGAAATATTCTCTGGAGAGATCAGTAAAATGTAAAAAAGTAAAGATACAAATGGCGATACTACTTTACCTTCATTTTCCTAGTGAAGAGCAATTACAATCATTTCTTGATCTGTTCTTGACTTGTTCATGATGTAATATGTTCATATTTCATTTCTAGGATAGAGTTTCAGTATGTGGCCTTAAGGCAATATAGAAGAAGTAAAATGTATTATGTGCTTCCTCTGTTTACTGAATTTCAAAAAAAATGTTTGTTTGTTGCTATGATAATGACACGGGAAAGATGGTTCGGCCTATAAATGGAACTGAAAACCGGAAAATTAGGTTCTTTAAGAAATGCCCCAGTTTGTTTCCAGGCAGTTTGAGAGTCTCAATGAGTCTCTTCTCACCAGATGCTATAAGACTTTCAAGCAGTGCATACAATCTAATTACTTCATATGGAACGATCGTCTATATATAACTTTTTGGCCTCACCATGGGAAGCCCGTTATCCTTCCCATGCTTTTTGCAAATCTTTTTTAGGATAATTAAGAAAAAGTTCTTTCGTCAGCCAACCCTAAGCCTGCTATTTGGTGGAGATATGTGCATGAAATTTTTATTGTCTGTAAGCATAATATTGAAGATCTATTTTTCAATTTCACTCCAAAATCAAATTTACCTTAGAATTGAAAATGAAACAAGTTACCTTTTCTTGATGCCGTGATATCAAAAACATCTGGGATTCGCTTTAGACGTTTACTGGAATCCTGAACTGATAAGGAATGGAGATAATGGACTTTATAGCCATTCCTCATCTCTTCAATATCCTTCACAAAAAAAAAAAAAAATAGGCATCACTAGCATTGCTACAAATAGCACATACTATTTATGTGACATGAGGGATGCAATGTGCTGAGAACATCAAAATTGCATATCAGGTTGGCAAAATGAATTAGTAAAGTGTTTTTCAATTCACTGATATGCAGAAGAAAATATATGACAGAGCCTGTAGTACTCTATCATTACTGCATTATTTGAGGATAAAAGAATCATCCACCCCTCACCTGCAACGAGATGAGTGAATGTGATCGGCAACAATGCTCAGTTAGGCAGCACAATTCAGCCTTTTTAGTGGTATCAAGAAGAATAAGAGGCGTGGGGGGGGGGGGGGGGAATATCCCGGCACCATCACTACATTGAGATCGCTTTGTGACCAAGAAAGATGAGTAGATAGTTTAGTGTTGTTGTCATGTTCTTGACTTTCCGTGGGTATAAAATAACATGAAACAGGATTTATCACTCTATTACACCTTTGTCAGTGCTAACGTTTGTACGCCAACCATCGCTGTAGATGCAGTTTTATGAACAAGCATCATATTCATTCAGGTAGTCCAAGCAGGGTTTCTGACAAACTAATTCTTACTTTCAGATACATTACTTCCGTGATTGTACTGCATAGTCATTGGTCCACTTGCACAATTTTAAGATCCTTCGTCGATTTCTCTTGCTATCAGTAGTTTCCTGTAACATGTCCGATTTTCTATTTATCCCACCATTCTCGATACGCTCGAGTTACTGCTTTCGAAATGAAGAGCTTTTCCTCTGAAAGTGAGTTACGGTCTCATAACATAGTGGAGGTATTTTTCATGATGGAAACTCGATTTTTGATCCCAGAAAAGAGAAAGTCTGACATAAGAAGATTAGCCTTTAATAGCTTAATTCACTGGTCTCATAGCTAAGTTCCTTCGGCTTTAATTTCATATAATTCAACCACACAAACACAAGTGGCCTCTTATTCTAAAAAAGCGCCTTTGTAGTGCAATTGAAAAAATGATGGGACATTAAGCGATTCAACTGGAAACAGTATTCCCTTGGGTTAGAGATATTGGTTCAAATCTTTTATAAGGGACTTTTCATAATGCAAATGAGCTAGGTGGTGTCATTACGGATTTTAACTCCCAGAACTCCTGGTGTTTAGTTCGGGCGAAAAAAAGTAAACCGACGTTTCACTGCTTTCTCAGCCTTGCTTACTACGGCTGTAATTCCATAAAAAAAAAAAAAATACAAAATAAATAACTATATGGCAGAACAGATAGCGTCTCCGTTCACCAACATTGAGGTCATCGGTTCAAATCCTACTGCTAGTGAATTTCTTTGGTTGTGATATAAATCTCATCGCCTGATATGTGATTACCGACTTGCAAACATAGCGTACAGTGCCTCACCCACGGTTCACGGACAATTCATCGTGAACAATTCATCGCGAGGTCAATTCATCGTGGGGACAATTCATCGTGGGGACAATTCATCGCAAAAAAAATTCATCACAGAAAAATTCATCGCTCAAGCTATTATTGATCGCTGAAAAAATTCGCCGAAAATGTTATTCGCTAGAAAACTAAAATGAATTGCATTAATACCGATATATAAAATGCAAATGCAGTGCAAGATAAATTTCACAAAATATAATTTTATTATGTATCTGTGTATTAGTCCGAGTGGCTGGTTGCTTCACAACCATATGCCTGGGAAAGGAGTGTCCTGGGTGCGATTCCCCTCGTTGACGTGAGGAGTGTAGGATCTTTCTCAGACGAAGCCAAGTTATCCGGTCTTGGGCGAGGACTGCAGGGTTTTTCTCCCCAGTTTATGTGGGGTTTTTCCTCCCGCAAGCAAGCAAGCAAACAGCAAACTGGCCCTGAGAAGATAACGTTTCTACAGACATAGGATACACTGGGAGGCTACTAGGATAAGGCCAACCACTTTATCTTCGTCTAACGGTTGCGGTTATAATTTTATGAATATTAATATTCCATCAACAGAATCTGTAGTATCAAAGTAAGAAAGAATATTTATTCCATTTTAAGATGAAACAAAAATTAGGAGACTCACCAATCAATAAAATATTACTTTCACTGTATAAGAATAAAAACTATTATGGATATCTAAATAAATAATACATCCCTCTTTTACCTTTACGGTGTCGAGGGTTTCTATTCCTTATAACGGCAACCGTTATACGAGGATGAGGTGGTTGGCCTATGCCTTCCAGCGTATCCTATGTCTGCAGAAGCGTTACGTTATCAAGGCCAGTTTGTCTTCTTGCGCGAGGAAAAATCCCATATAAACTGGGGAGAAAAACCCTGCAGTCCTCGCCCAACACCAGCTAACTTTGCTTTGTCTAAGAAAGATCCTAAGCTACTCATGTCAGCGAAGGAAATCGTTGACAATGGACACTCCTTTCCCAGGCATATGGTTGCGAAACAACCAGCCACTCGGCTAACCACGCAGACTTTCTTGACAGAGGATGTCATGTATTCATGCTAATCACTTAGTTAATATTTGCGCTCCTCTCTGTGCGCCTTAGAAAGAGGTCATTATTTTCAAGATCAGCTCAAACGACTATCAGATTTCTCCAAACGTTTTTTGTATGGAAAAACATATCCAACAGGCTTCACAAAAGTGAAATTATTATTCTTGCAGATAGACTTATACGTTGGTGATACATTACTGTTAATTTTTATGGAAATACAACGTATACTAATATATTAATTAAATAACTTTAATTAATACTTCCTATATTTCTGTAATGTTACATTACTATCTTCAGGGAACATAAAAAATAATATGTGCACGCAGGCACCAACACTGAACAAATATGGCTGAAGACAACTGAAGTCAGTCCTAGAGTCCTAAAAGGTGCCACCTGGTGGGCCAAATTAGGTAGCAGTCTTGGCTGTTGGGCTGATGTTCTAAGAATGCAAGCTTCCCATATTTGGGGCAGTCTCATGTATCCAAATTTGTTGAGGTTTGGGAGTTTTTTTACAGCTGCGGATGATTCCATGAATAATCTCTTATATTTAAACTTGCTGCGGTGTAGTGAGGAGGCTTTCTTCCAGCGTATTTTATGGCGGGTGTCCAAAGCATGGTCAGCAAGTCCTGAGTGGCTGCATTGGTGGGAACGGATATAATTCTTATGTTCATATATCCTGATATTAGCTGTCCGGCCTGTTTGGCCGTAGTAAGACAGCCTGGTGGATCCCTGACTTTCTCTGTTTACAGAAAACCTACACATACAGGTAGATACATTCACCAGCAATCACCCCCCCCCCTCCCAACAATATGGGATTACAAAAACCCTATATAACAGGGCAAAATTAATCGGTTCAGATAATAATACTCTTACTACTGAACTTAATCATATTCTTAACACCTTTGTAGCCAATGCCTACAACCCCCATAAAATCCAAAAAATATTAAAACTAGTTAACCTCCTCCTCTCCATAACAAGGACTACTCTAAATCTATCACTATTCCTTATATTTGGGGTACTTCTGAAAAGTTAACTAAAATCCTAAAAAAATATCACTTAACTTGTTACAAACCATATAAAAAATTAGCATCTCTTATCCGCTCCCCCAAGGACCAGCCACTTCCCCTGGACCTACCTGGAGTATACCAGGTGCCTTGTAGTTGCAGACTGTCTTACTAGGACCAAATAGGCAAGACAGCTAATATCAAGATATCTGAACATAAGGATTATATCCGTTCCCACCAATACAGTCACTCAGGACTTGCTGACCATGCTTTGGACACCCGCCATAAAATACGCTGGAAGAAAGCCTCCTCACTACACTGCAGCAAGTTTAAATATGAGAGATTATTCATGGAATCAGCCTCAGCTCTAAAAAAACTCCCCAAACCTCGACAAATTTGGATGCATGAGACTGCCCCAAATATGGGAAGCTTGCATTCTTAGAACATCAGTCCAACAGCCAAAACTACTACCCAATTTGCCCACTAGATGCACCTTTTAGGACTCTAGGACCGACTTCAGTTGTTGTCTTCAGCCATATTTGTTCAGTGTTGGTACCTGCGTGCACATATCATTATTTTTTATGTTCCCTGAAGATGGTAATGTAACATAACCGAAATATAGGAAGTATTAATTAAAGTTATTTAATTAATATATTAGTATACGTTGTATTTCCCTAAAAGTGAAATTAGTTGTGAATGTTGACTTTATAAACAGAGCCGTAATTAATTTGCAGTCAGTTTATCATTCCATTAGCGGTTGCCATTCTTGTTGAGTTAATGTGTGATTTATCAACACTCTTATTAGTTAGTCCTAGATCGACATTCTAATTATTTTTCGTCAGTTATTCATAGGCTATTTTTAGATGCGCGTCGCAACACACTCAAGAATACATATTGGATTCGTTTTGTTTTTGTTTCCCTGTGCAAGATTACCACCCTGCTTACTGAATGCCACAAGTGACTTGAAAAGGTTCCATGTCTGGTTTCTAGAGTAGGGCTTCCAATTATTTAATCCTTAACCCACCCACAGTGTCAATGTACTTACTGTATTATAGTATAGCACATTAGCACCGTATAGTTCGTTAGTAACTGTAAGAATTAAAGCTGTAAAATAGTAACATAGGTTGATAGTCTTTCGTGAGTCGGATTCACAATAAATAAATAAATAATACAATTAATAAATAAACAAAAACAGCTCCTCGAGAATGTAAATTGTCTGCACTTTGCTTGTAGCAAAATCACATGCTGCGTTACATGATTTTTTCCCCCAAATCACCGCATGCTTTTCTTCATTGCTTAATTTGGTTAATGCATAGTGAACAAAGCTATATTGATATGGACAATTCGTGATAACTTTACATCGCTAAAGTGACAATGATTTCATTTTTGTGATTGTGCATGCATTCAGTACCGAGAAGAAAAAGAATAATAAAACTAAAAAAAAAAAAAAAAATTGCAGAAACTTTCACAAAAAGTGTGGGTGTCTTTGGTGTTCTTGGAATCAACGTATGCATAGTTGAGAAAGGAAGCAGACGAACATCACAATTCAAAATCGCGGAAATTCTTAGAAACCAGATGTTATCAAAGTAAAGAGATAGACGGGCAATGACATTTCATCAAGTTAGGAGCAAAGATAAAATTTATTTCTTGGTATTTCTGAAGTGGGAAGAAATGTTTATTTCTAGAAAATTTTCGTCTGTTTTGCTATCAAAATATAAATGAATAAAAACTATAATAAAGAGCCAAAGGCTTCATTTCGACGCAAAATTATATAAATTAAGTGGATATTAAATCCAACACCATTTCAAAGCGGAATACGGAAACTATAAAAGTTTCGTGCAGAAAGTATAAAAGTTTCGACGGTGTATTCCCGCAAAGTTCTCTGCGAAAATTGACCAGAGAACTTTGCGCGAATACACCACCGTCATACTACGAGTTGCCCTAGCTGAACCTAATGGGAAAAGCACGAACCCTAAAAACGCCCGTATATTGCCTTCTATTTTTCCATTTTGATAGGTTTCACTAGTCTGACAGCTGTAGTCAAACCTATCAAAATGGACCAATAGAAGGTAATATACGGGCGTTTTTAGGGTTCGTGCTTCTCCCATTAGGGTCAGGCTAGGGCAACTCGTAGTATGGCCGCGGTGTATTCCCGCAAGCTCTCTGATCAATTTTAGTTTGTTTTATAGTTTCTGTATTCGGCTTTGAAAGGAGTTGGATTTAATATCCACTTAATTTATATGAATACAAATTATACTAATACATTAATATTAGTAACGTGGACTTAACAGCACTGAAGCCATACAGTACCAATTAAAAGTACCATAGGCTAACAGCCTCTGTTTGGGTAAGATTAACATTAAAAAAATTAATGAGAAATACGCAGACTAATGTAATACACGACCATTCAGTGCTTACAGTAGTGTTCGGAATGAGAGAATTATTAACATAACACGACGGATATTGTACGGTGGGGGGAATGGAATTCCGTATGCTCAGATCTTTTCCGCTTCCGATTGTAGTTGGGTAGTAGCCAACTACAAGAGAGCCATAATGAACTCAGAAGACTCATTAGATTACTGACGATGCTCTCTGATGTTATCAAACTATTTTCAACTTTCAGGCTTGCACAGTCCTCACTTTAGATTATATTTCGCCTATTGCAATCATATTACTCCATACAAAGATGTTCGTTTCATTTTTATTTATCTGTGACATCGTTTCTTTTGCTAGCATGTCTTACCAATAATCGACCGCTGTTCTAATACCTCTCTAATTTACTCAGCTCTAATCTATTCTTCTAATGAAAAACCTAAATTTTGCAATAATACAAGAAATGAATCCTTCACTAATAAAATATCTAAATTCTTTACTAATCAAAAAAATTTCACTTTCCTGTTTTGTTTTTTAACTAATAATTTAACAATTTAATAAATTATAAATCACTTTTAATTTTAAATTTTAATAATAAATAATAAACTCTTTAACAATTTAATAATTTAATAATTTTAACTAATAAAAATCTAAATTCTTTACTAATCAAAGAAATTTCACTTTCCTGTACTTTGTTTTTTTAAAAAAAAAAACTTTTTTACGCATTTGAAAAAGATAAAACCATAATGGTCGTGCTTTGCATTTCTTTACATGGTTGTTCATAGTATTAAGGTCATGAAGAGTTTCGAAACCAGTACGAGTAATACATGAATGATAGGCAAAACACTGTGACGACCCTATAACTCAATCAGTAGATTCAACCAGCTGTGATTCCATAACTTCACATTAATCGAGTCGCAAAATCAAGAGAAAACAACTTGCAGAGTACCATCATTCATTTTCAGCAAATGCAGGCTTTTAGTTGCACGCAAATGGGCTTGAATGGTTTCAATCAACATCTGAATTATCACCTTTCATCAACCTAAGAAGTCGAGACATGATTTCTTTTGTCCGATCAATGATGAAAAGATAATACGATCCCAAACACGTCTAGATGGTAAAGATAAGTTTGGATGAAATTTAATGCGGGTATTAATGTTTTATTTAAGGCATACAATATTGCTAAGTTCTGGAATGGTGGAGTCATCAGAGAAAGAGATACTTTCTTCCAGTTTCTATGGAAGAGGAGAAAAAGATTTGGGGAATCATTTATTAAGAAAGCCGTGGTATGAACCAACAGGATGGCTAATTATCTTAGTTCATTTCCAATTATTAAGCAATTTTCTTTCCCTTCAATGATCCTTCTATGAAATAAGCTGTAAATTTTCGAAAGATAGACTTTTATTCCCAATCCCTAGAAATAATGAAAATTAATACGCTATGATGTTTTCGTAATGCTAAGGAATAAGTAAAAAAGGAGAAGTTTACAAAAGATTTCTGTCCACCTGACAGGAATCTATTACCAAAAATAAAAATAAAAAATCCTAAATAGAAATATTTTCTTTCTGTTTTTCCAATTTAAAAAAGTTTGAAATTATTATTATTATTATTATTATTATTATTATTATTACATATAAGCTTCGAGGATGAAAGCAGAGAAATTAGTTCTCATCCAAGATGTATCATATGTAACCAAGTGCATGTAATGTACGTATCACATGAAAACCAATGTATGTAAAGTAAGTATCATATGTAACCAAATGGATGTAAAGTAAGTATCATATGTAACCAAATGTATGTAATAACTGTATACAATATAGAGTGATTGTATCCATTGATATTGTATATATAGAGTGTAAAATTGCAAAGAAACATCTGTAAAAATCATCATTATGAATATTATAATAATATATGTTGTAAACAGTTATTGTTATTATTATTATTTAAAAAAAAACTTCATGTGCGAGAAAGTATTTGTAATGCATAATTGTGTTCATATAATGTATGTAATTTATCTGAGAAATAATAATAATAAAAAAATTATTATTATTATTATTATTATTATTTTAGTTCTAGACTAAACTAAATAGAGAAATTAGTTCTCATCCAAGATGTATCATATGTAACCAAGTGCATGCAATGTACGTATCACATGTAAACCAAAGTATGTAATGTAAGTATCATATGTAAACAAATGTAAGTAATGTATTATATGTAATCAAATGTATGTAATGTGTGTAATAACTGTAACAAAAGTATGCAATATAGAGTGATTATATCCATCCATTAAAAAAATTATTATCTGAGACCTCCAGGGAGTCAAGGACTCATCCAGGACTGTCATATTCCTTCCCTTAAATTCATTCACACCAGATGCACTCACTACCCCTAAAAGCAAACTATTCCACTCAAGCTCTGTGAGAGAAAAGCCTAGCTCTTACCCCTTTCTCGACTGTGAACAAACTTTCATAGATGCCCCCGTGTTCTCTCCCCACCTTCCATATAACGAAAAATTCATCAGACGATATCCTATAACATCCATTCAAAAGTTTATAGACCTCTATCATATCATCAGTCTTTCTCCTGTTTACCAGAGTCTGCAGTTCACATACTCTCAATCTGTCCTCATAATCTAAATCCCAAAATCCGGATATAATCTTTGTACCCTTTCCACAGCTTCTTTAGCCCCTATATCTTATCAAAGCCTTATAAAGAGGCAAAATGACATCCTTATCCTTACATGTCAAGGTTCGCTTAAACATCGCAGTTATCCCCTGAGTTGTATTTGTAATTTTTGCTATGTGACTTTTGAACTTCAAATTCCTATCCACCAATACGCCAAGGTCGCTTGCTCCTCAGTTTCTCGCAGCATAATCCCGCTAATATACACCACTGAATGTATGCCACTATGTATTCCATATGTAGTGCTGATATATGCCACTGGAACTCTAATCACGCCAAAGTGATAGCCATTTTCGTTTGCCCAAATTTCCAGCCTATCCAAATCATTTTGTAATTGCTGAATATCAGTAGCATCCCTGATTGCCCTGCTTATCTTCGCATCATCGGCAAACAATTGCACATCTGATGTTAGACCCAGCCTGATCTCATTAATGTATAGATTGAACAATAATGGCCCAAGGACTGAACCCTGAGGTACATCACTGGTCACCTTAAATCCGGAAGATTCACACCCTCTGTATACCACTTTTTTGATATCTGTCTGTCAGCCATCCCCTGATCCAAGTCAAGAGTTTATATTCCAATCCCATATTCTCCAGTTTATGCAACAGCCTTTCATGTGGTATCCTATCAAATACCTTAGAAAAATCCAACATTATCAATGGTGGATCCATTTCCTTTATCCAATTCGGCCGTAATTTTGTTGTAAAATATGAGCAAATTACTAAAACATGAGTATATCTTGTTTGTCTACCCATTTCTGTGTGGAAGTTCTTGCCAACTTTTCTAAAATCTTCACTACTACACCAGAATACTGATAGGTTGGTAGTTAGATACACCAGTTTTTGCACCACCCTTGTACAATGGAACTATCATACTTTCCTTCCATCCTTGTGGTATTATTCCTGATCCGAGACTCAAGTTATACAAACATGTGAAACGCGTAGTCAATTCGGTTGAACATTCCTTTAACAAACGAGCAGATATTCCACCTGTCCCTATAGACAAATAATTATCCAGGTTAAGCAACAGCTCTTCAACCTCATTTTCATGAACCTCTAACTCTACATCCAATAGCAGTAGCATTATAATGAACCTTCTTGGAAACAAAAAGCAATAATTGGTGCAAGCCGAAGTATGTTCAAATGTTAAATGAAGAAAGGAATTATTATAGATTAAGGACCATTTCAAGATGCATGACTAGTATTACGTACAAACCAAACTGTCCAATTTTAAAAGTGGAAGAAATCTCCAGAGAAAATCAGAATGCAGAAGAGAATAAAACAAGTTTCCGATGCATTATTTATGCATTCAGGGCTTGCCACACCTTTAGCGTCATCTAACTAAATATTGCAGCCTTTGAAAGGCTTTAGTCTGATGGAAACCGTATTTCACCTTTCGTTTGTATCTAACTTATCAATGAATGTATGATAGTTCCAAAAACGTCAGCCTACTAATTAGCTTAACATTAGTTGCTGCTAAGAAATATTAGTTTTTTTTGGCTAATAAATATCTTTAGAAAGGATTTTATCAATTTTATCTTTCTTGACTAAAACCATTTGTTTGTGCCTATGTGTATTAACCAAGCTGGAATTTTTAAGATCCTTTCTTCAAAATAATGTTTGGGTACATTGAACAGCAGCGCAATATTCACAGTTGCCTATCAAATCCACATTATGACGAGAACACATGTTTAAATTTTGGTTGCTTCTTCATCGGAAACCTGATTTAAACAAGAGCGTTTCATCAATTATCGCGTGGAACTTTTTATCATGGACATTGAAAAGCATTATACAGAAGCTACAATAATTTATTTTATGCTAATGAAAATTTTTATCATCATTAATTATTATTATTATTTATGGTCATCCTCTATTACTCAATAATCAAATGAGATATCTGCTTAATTAGCAGGTCTGCATACTGCAAGTAGTTATTGCTTTGTGCTATAACATTCAAGGTAGGCAGTGTACATGATTTCCCCCCCAAATTCTATTCAGTTATTTATTGGTAAGTGATTATAATAAATAACTGAATTTGGGGGAAGTTACTTCAATAATTTTCTGCTTAAAAAAATTCTTTCTCTGAATGCAAAAATGTACGGAATCTCCTTTTACCTTAAATGTTTCGACACCGCACCTTGTTTATTTTAATGAGAGTGCCGCAGCAACGCGTACGTATTTTGATAAATGTTAGAGTATGCAATCTTGAAGACGTCCAGATAATCGGTTTTGAAGACTACTGACAGACATAACTTACCTACCGCATCGTTTCAGTAGCACTCTTTAAATGCATGGGAAAGTTCAGGTTGCACAACTCTTACACGAGGCAGGTTGAAGACTAACATTCACTTCACAGTTAAATAATACGAAACTAGAATTGTGATTTTTCATTTTGATTAAACTTTGTCACATCTGAGAAAAAGATAATTTCTTAAGGAAAACGTGCCAGTAACTACAGGGTTAGGATTATGGATTATTATTTAAATTTAACACCTAGTTAAACAGTGTCATAAGGTTAGTGTACATATTTATGGGCAGTTCTTGAGAAGACAGCTGTTTCAGGAATGTTTCGTTCATAACAGATGATATACAGACATTAGAATTCACAGCATGAAAAAGAAAGTTTAAAGTAATAGCACAAATTTCCGATTTACACGGAAACGTAAACGGTGCACATTACTTCATTTATTCCTTCGTGTACTGATTAAATCAAAAGGACAAACTCCACTGAAAACTACTTCTGAACTGTAAACCAGTTTCGTAAGATTCGTCTATAAGCACTGTTATTTCTGTTTTCAGTAAATCTTTTTAGTCAAAAGATATTTAGAATTTTTTTTAAACGCTTTTGTCAAGTACTGCGGTATTCAACATTCATCAGTAACTGTTGGGTGGATACGACCCCCCCCCCCCCAACACAGTTTTCTTTTTAATACTTCATGCTGCAATACCTAAACGCCCTTGCGTTTGGGTATTGTATAACTAGTATTGTATAAAGTATGCATCAAGGATGTGCACGCCCATATAGCATGCATATCCTTGATGCATACTTTACAGTTACCTGTCGAATCCTAACCAACACCTTTTCCAGGCATCATCTTCGTCATTCACCGATGCATCCTCCATGCGACCAATGTTCCTTGAAGGGGTCGGAGGGAAAGTATTTTTATGTCTTGGGCACCCTAAAATCACACGCATCTATTTGAGATGGTTATGGCAAAAAGCTGGCAGCGAGCCGTATTTTTCTAAACAATGTATTTAATTATTATTATTCCTCTAATCGGGATATAATTTCTAAATTATACCCCGATTAGAGGAATAATAATGTCTCTAATCATTCGCTCGATCTAGGTCTCGGTTCAATCCAGAGATGTGGATATCAGGATGACGACGCTACTATCTCTTTGTGGCAGCATCGTCGTCCATGTCACCTATCGCAGTATTTGGTCTCTTTCTCTTTTAATTGTTGTCATTTTTATAACGTAAATTCTTTCTTAGGGCTTTTCAAATATAAGTGAGCAAGTCGTTCTCATATGAGGTTTGTAGGTTTTCTTCTCGGGTTTTTCATCTCGCAGGCAGGCAAACAGACCAGACGAATACACGCAATTGACAGTTATATGATACTATTCAGATAGGATGAATTGTCCTATCTGAACATTGATGAGGTTTTAAAAAAGCTAAGTCACTTAGCCGTGAGAGGCCAATAAGCCTAACACTCAAGAAAAAAATGGGATACATCCATATGTGCATATGTATGTATATCCATATATACATACCAGCCAATGAATTTAGAAACTTTTATTTAATACTGTGTTGGACCTCCTTTAGCCCGAATTACAGCATATCGGACAGTCCTTTAACTAGCTGAGATTTGACGGAGAAGGACTGTAATCCCGGATCTGTTTTTCTAACATGTTCCATATATTCGAAATGGGGTGGGTTCAGATCCGGGCTTTATGGTGGCCAGGAAGACGGTGGAAGTCGCTGTTATGCTCTCTGAACCACTGCTGAATAAAAATAGCATTGTCGTCCATGAAACAACCATTACTGCTGAATATAAAGTCAACATTGCAGGATGAACTTGATTGACAACAATGTTCAGATATTCCTTGGAGAACATCCGACCTTCCAGCAATCTCAGGGGACCCGTTCCGTATCACCAGAACATGCCCTACACATTTACACCACCTCTAGAACTGTGAGTTATGTTTTCAAGGCAAACTGGGTTCATTGCTTCATGAGGCTCCCGCCAAACTCTCTCCCAACCGTCGGTAAAGAAGTATGTCGTTGCATCACATGACCTTTTTCCAATTTTCCAGCGTCTAGTCACAGAGTTAATGACACCACTGTCAACGAACTTTCTGGTTCTTCGCAGAAATCAGTGGCTTCCTTATAGACATGCGACTATCAATACTGATCCTCTTCAATTCCCTGTGCATAGTTCAATGAGATATAGGTTGGTACAACAGCCTTCATTAAATTGCGTAATCGGTCAATTGCTGCACAAACGAAGTTCTGTTTGACCCTACAAGCCTTCTCAGACGATGGCGATCTCGTTCCTAACAGATGGTCTTACGACCATAGGTACGTCTCTTAAACGTGTGGGTAATGTGGATTATATATTCACTGATTAAACACCCGTTATATCTGA
Source organism: Typopeltis vanoorti (assembly GCF_054136105.1). NCBI lineage: Eukaryota > Metazoa > Arthropoda > Arachnida > Uropygi > Thelyphonidae > Typopeltis > Typopeltis vanoorti. Next base: position 128,039,953 of record NC_143560.1, read on the forward strand.
CCTATTGAGAAACCAGTCAGCTCTGCTAAGTTAAAGGGAGATAGTAAATCGCGTTTTATTTTATAGCCGAGTACGAAACTCGGATCGAAATCCATAGCGTTTCGTGCCGAAAAAAACTATCGGCTAGCCCAAGTGTAAGTAATCACTTGGGTAGTACAACACCAGGGCAACTCCAAGCAAAGGTGGAGCAAGCTCAGTCACTAACCTTCATATTCTCTCATAATGTAAAACACAGCTCCTAAGAGATGTATTACTTTTTCACATTATGAGAAGAGGTCACTACACAGACCGGTTTCAACCTTTTTTCAACCTTTTACATTATGAGAGAATATTAAGGTTAGTGACGGAGCTTGCTCCACCTTTGCTTGGAGTTGCCCTGGTGTTGTACTACCCAAGTGATTACTTACACTTGGGCTCGCCAATAGTTTTTTCGGCATGAAACTCTATGGATTTCGATCCGAGTTTCGTGCCCGGCTATAAAATAAAACGTGATTTACCATCTCCCTTTACCTTAACTTATGTCGCCGGTAAAATAGCCTTTTGGCTCGTTATCACAGTCAGCTCTGCTGTTTTCAAAATTGTGGCTGCAGTCAGACGAGCACCTATACTGCTTGGAAAGCAGTCAATGGACATCCCTATGGACAAAGTGCATCGTGCCATGTAACGAATCACGTGTTTGTAGTCAGTATAAATTGGAGGAATATGATGCTCCCAAGTCAGTGCAACTACGTCCGGGTGAAATAACCGCAAGTAAGGAACTGGCAGAGTTTGAAAGAGGTGCTGTGATAGGATTCCATGTTGCAGGCCTATGATTATTGACAAATTAGGCAATCCCAAGTCAATAATCAATGATACCTTACTGAAATGGAAGTGCAGGAAGTCAACTGAAAGTGCTACTGGCAGTGGACAACTCACCACACTCACTGAACGTGACCGTAGGGCGCTACGAAGGTTAATATGTATAAACCGCTATTCGTCAGCTGACACATTGAATGCTGAGTTCCGGGCATCGATTGGAACACGAATCTCCGCAAAAACATTTAGAACTGAGGGTCACAATATGGGTTTCCATGGTAGGAGTGCAATATGCCACACTACCCGAACCAACATGCAGAGTGGTCTTCAGTGGTGTAAAGAGCGTGAGCAGCCTGAAGCTTGAAAAGCTGTTTATGGAGCGACAAATCACTCCACACCATCTACCGAGCAGATGGACCAGTGTGGATATGGTGGATGCACGTTGAACGTCTCTTGGTTTGGCTTCGGTCCACTGTTTGTTGTGCACGAACACTGAAATCTGAGAGGAAAATGAACAATTCTGGACAATGCAATGCTTCTTACTTTCTTGAATTTCTACGGAACTGATCATTGTCTCTTTCAACAAGACAATGTGTCATATGGCTGCTGCTGTAACTACATGGTTTGTGGACATGAACGTCACCACACTTGACTGGCCTCCACAGAGCCCTAATTTCAACAATATTGAACATCTGTGCTATGAATTGGAGTGATAGGTGATGTTATGGGACATCCACCCCACAACAGTCCAGGACCTCATTAATTGCTTACGTGAGAATGGTCAAAAATTCTCAAAGATCGCTATAGTATGGTTGTGGAAAGTATGCCCGGTAGGATTACTGCAGTCATCGCAGCGAAAGGCGATACTATATCTTATTAAGGTGGGTGCCATGGCTGTTGTTTTCCTCACAATATGGTGTCTGTTAACGCCTTTTTCGAACTCTGAAAGATCCTTTGTTTTTCCCATTGTGATCAACGATTACTATTGACGATTACTGAAGAGTGGCATTCGTAAATAGTTGCCTAGAACACGTTGCGACGCACGTGACCAGTACTTTGCATATATCCTGCATAAGTGATGTATGCTTACATCTGCTTAAAGGTTTCTAATTCAGTGGCTGGTATGTGTACGATCTTATTGCAGCTTTAATATGTGATAGCGAAACACAGTTCGTCATAGATTACTTTTTATTCATTCTAGACCAAACAGCTATAATCACCTTTTCAGGCCTCCATAAACTAATTTAATTACATTATCGACCATGTATTGTATATAAGAACCTCCGTAGTTTAGTCGCTTTCGACGATGACCTTTCTTTGTTAAGACCTGAATAACTTTTATCACTGCTTTTCTTCTGAAGGTGAGTGCAGATCTCATACGGCAGTAGCAGGATTTTTTTCCTCCTGGAAATTTAGGTTTTTCATACCGCATGGCAGACAAATCCGTTAGAAGAACACATGCCATTATACAGACGTTGGACAGGGGAATTAACAAACCTGCGGGGTATCGTATGGATCCACGTGTAAAAGTAAATCAGGAAGGACTGTCTATAAAAAGTAAACACTGAAATGATCCGAGGAGTTAGATTACTTTTTATTCATTGCAAGTGGTTAGAAATTTACCTTTCGTAATCACAGCGTACTTTTGCCAGAGAAGCACACCACCGCATTCATCTTCGTCTATTAACATTGTTTATATATAGAGAGATTCGGTCTTTTTATTTATTATTTTACGTAAACCAGAAACCTTGCACGAGAGACGGAACTCTTTCAAGCCTCTTCAGGACTCCAATAAGTGAGGAAGTGGTCTCACAACAGACCATGAAATTCATCTCCCACCTAATAACAATCAGAGATGCTTACGGCGGATTCGAACCCGCAGCCTGATCGTTGGAAAGGGGGGATACGCTAGCCACTAGACCAAACAGGTCAGTTGCTCGGAATATATTATTATAGATTTTGCAAGATACTAAAAAATATTTTCTTAACTGTAATTATGCATTCTTATAGAAAGGACTTTGAAGCAGAGTTTGAACCGACAGCAGTCTTCGGTTGATACCGAATGCCTTCCTTGACCTCATTATTTTTAACGACAAATTCCAATTTAAGTTATTTTTTTATCTTAAGATGCAGGATGCAGTTCCAAGGACACTATATTGTGAAGATATGGTTAAGGTCATAAGCAATTTTCATGTTTATTGCTGCCCTTTGTCCGCGGACACGGTTTCCTGATCCCTTTCTATTCATTAGAAAGGGATCAGGATGTGAAAACCCGATACGGACAATAAGTTATTTTCAAACAAAACACACACAGCTATACGAGAGTGGTCTGAAAAGTTCTCGGCCTAACAATGAAAAAACGAATGTATAATTTCAAAATTATTTTTATTTTTCAACATAATCTCCCTTAAGACGAATACATTTATTCCAGCGATGCTCCAGCGCCATTATCCCAGCCGTGTAGTGGTTCTCGGTAAGATCTGCAAAATACCCCTTTACAGCTGCAATCATCTCTCGATTCAAAGAAAAACACTGACCAGCGAGGAAGAGTTTTAGTTTTGGAAAGAGATAGAAGTGAGAGGGAGCCAAATCTGGGGAATAGGGTGGATGTTCCAACAATTCATACTGCAGATCCCTTAATTTTCCCATTGCCAAAACACCTTTGTGGGCAGGTGCATTGTCCTGATGAAAGATGATTTTTTTCTTCTTCAAACCGGGTCTTTTCTCACGAATTTTTTTGTCTAGTCTGGTTAAAAGATAAGAATAATATTCCCCGGTTATTGTTTTACCCTTTTCAAGATCATTTATAAACAAAATGCTTTTAGCATCCCAAAACACCGATGCCGTGACCTTTTCTGCTGATAAAACCGACTTTGTCTTCTTTGGTGCTGAACAACGGCTTCTGTCCACTTGACTGCTGTTTGGATTCTGGTGTGCAATGGTGAATCCAAGTCTCATCCGTAGTAATAACTCGACCCACAAAATCAGTTTTATTCTTGTTAAAACGCTCCAAGCACTGTTCAGAGATTTTCATGCGAGTGCGTTTTTGATCTGCTGTGAGCAAGCGCGGCACCCATCTTGCGCACAGCTTTTTCATTTACAATTCTTCACGCAAAATATAACCTACACGTTCTTTTGAAATGTCTATAGTCTCAGCAATTTCACGCACGTTCACTCACCGGTCATATCGTGCACTTGATCAATGATTTTTGGTGTTGTTACACTTTTTGCACATCCATCATGTGGATCATCTTAAAGGCTGGTACGGCCACGTTTAAACTCGGCAGCCCATTTCTTAATTGTCGAAGACGAGGGAGAAGAGTGCCCATAAACTTTGATGAACTTCGAATGAATTTCTTTTGGCGTTAAACCGTCTTTTACAAAGAATTTTATAACCGCACGATACTCAATTTTATCCATTTCAAGGGATACGGACAACACGTTTGCTTTAGACAGCTGAAAACAAACTACTTGATAGAATGACTTGCAATTTCACAAGGATGCTTATGACAGATGTACCAACTTGGAAAAAAAATCTTGCCGATAGTATTGCCATGTATGGTCGAGGCCGAGAACCTTTCAGAGAATATCTGTTATATATATGCATCTCTTAAAGAAAATAGTGTGTCACTAATAAAACAGAAATTCGAATAGGTCCAAATACATTCGTGCATATGGTTATTAGTTAAATTTTATTCGCCGCCACTTTCTCACAGTAGCCGCATTCTTTTGTGTGAGACTGGAATTAAATCACTTCCATCATTTGAAACACTTTGGCCATCCTGTTCAAACTGCAATGGCGAAACGTTTTCTTCGGTAAAAGGAACTAAATTAGCACTAATTTCCAATAATTGTGAAGGTTTTTTTTTTATTCTCCACGAACTCTGTAATCAATCGTTGAAATCCTGTTTTGACTAGATCTTTGTATAATTCTTCATATCGCACCATACATGACTTCAATTCATGTTTAACCTATTCAGCTCATTCAGTATTTGGACCATGCGTAAGAAATGACTTTGCAATTTTACTAGCCATTTGAAGCCGTTCTTTAATTAATCCTGCAGTGAGTAGAATCTCTTCATCGTCATCACTTTTTTCTTTTTCATCGAGATTCTCAAGAACAGCTTCTATTATTTCGTCATCCCTAACAGCCTTGTCAACCATCAAATCTTCAATATCTGCAGACGAAAAATCATCAAATCCTTCTCCACCAACTGCATGTGCTAATCTGGTTATATCAGTTGTATGCAAAGGTATAGAGTTTTTCTTTTTCACATATTCTGGCCAAGTAGCTTTCCATGCATTTAAAGTTGATGGTTTCAATTTGATAAATTATTTCATAATTATTATTATTTAACACATCCAGGGAGTCCAAAGACTCATCGAGGGAGAGTGTGCCAACAGCATCGAACGATTTGTCCCTTCCAACTACTAACCCTGCTCAAACTTGCTTAACTTTTTGCGTGAGCCATTAGTAGCAGAGGCTCTACCAATCGACTAACCTTTAACGCCAACTTAGCAAGTCTAATGCAGTCCAAAATAGAAAATGTCTTCCTCACATCAATAACTGACCGTAAATTATCCTTATCTAGTTTATCCAAAATGTATTGGAATGTTCTTCTTATATAGTAAGTTTTGAAGGTAGTAATCACACCCTGGTCTAGTGGTTGCATCAAGAATGTTGTATTAGGTGGCAGAAAACAAAATTCCACATTCGGGTGTTCTAAAATACGATGGACAGACACATTGTCTATAATCGATAAAACTTTAAAGTCCAAATTTTTTCCATCAAATAGCGTTTAACTTCTGGAACAAAACATTGATGGAACCATTCATTAAAAATGTCTTTTGTAAACCAGCCTTGTTTTTTTTGCCTTCCAGTGCACTAGTAGCGTGTTAAAAGCCACACCTTTAATTGCCCGCGGTCTTAGGGATCGATTAATAAATAATTTTAATATACGATCTCCTGAAGCACTGCTGAAAACTAATAGTCACACGATCCTTAGCTGCTTTAAACCCAGCAACAATTTTTTATGATTTCGCTATATAAGTTCTACTTGGCATTTGTCTACATTCTGTAGCGTGGAGTAATCCCTGATATTTAAAACATCGAGGGGATTCTCCAAAATTCAAGTTTAAGTACATATATACCATACTAGGAAATGATAATTATAATGGAAATACCATTTTTTCACAGAACTGAATTCAAACAAAAAATTTTTAAAATAAGTGCCATTGGAACCGCGTTAAATCAAAATATACAGCGTAAAATAAGAATTGCTTTTGTTTTCTAAACTGTGCTATTTCGAAATCGTGTAAAAAGGTCGTATAAAAAGAGAATTAGCTGTATATACACAAGAAGAAGTCAATTACTTATTTTCCAATTTCTGTTATCAAGAAATATCTGATAAATTAATTCACAAGTCAATGTGAATTTGTACTAAACTTCCAAGATAAATTTGCCCCGCATCAAATCTGTATAATTTAAAGATGATAGTCGTCGTTCATCTGTCAGTCCGTCTGATCAAAACCTTAGCTTCTGATCAGATTATCTGAATCAAGCGGCAAGTATAAGTCACTCAAGGTAACTCATGTTAAAAGTGACTTAAACTCCTTATCCTAGTACAAATACGGATTCGGCTTTTTTATGCATTAGAATAAATTAAAAAAAAAACGGAAAGTAATTTATATATATGAATTTTAACTGCCTTCAGGGTATAATGTGAAGTAGCAGATATGTAAATCGTCTAATGAGATATGAAAATATAATGAACAGCAAATTTTCTTAGAGTGGAAGGCAGATCAATTAGTTAATTATTCACAGGTGACGTCATTATGGCGTCGTTTGTCACTCCCGTACTTTATTGAGATTTGGGAGGGAAGTCTTAGAAGAAGTGGGAGGTTCGCAGAAGCCCTTTTCACAAAGTATGATCGTCAATCACAAACAACTATGCCCCGGGCGGGATTCGAACCCGCAGCCTTTTAGCTGGAAAACGGATACGCTAACAACTCAGCCAGCAAGCATCGAGGGAAGGAGTTTATTCAACCTTTGCATGGTGGGAGGGGGGGGGGGAGAAGATAGTAAGCTAGTAAATCCGCTATGGATTTAGTATGATGGAATCCACTCGTCAGTTGTTACTGGTAAGCATTAGATGGGCTAAATATACACTTGAATATATAAAAAAACGAAACTAATTTATATGTAACTTTATTCAGGGTATAATGTGAAGTAGAAGATATGTAATTTATATATTATTTATATATGTATTAACTGGCAGGCCACTGGATGGGCTAAATATACACTTGCTTCTCTGCGACAGGATAGATGCTAAGCGAGCATAAAAGCGTCCAGAGATGTATAGTACGGGTGAGAGCTTTAATAATCAATAACCATCAGGACAAGAATTTCTGTTGTGTATTTATTTATTTATTTAGCGTAAGCCAATCTAGAGGCAGTTATAAAGGTACATGTCAGTAATATAAGTATGTAAAATGTAAGGGACAAACAGTTGGAGTAAAACAAAGACAATTACACTTTCAATGAACAAAATACTTATAAGTTAAGATAGAATTCTCTGATCCAGTCTATAGCAGGCGTTGTCGCCTCTAGGCAATCGTTTCTTTGACCTGTATATGCACAAAGACTGCACTCAGTGGAAATATGGTGGATTGATTGATTGATTCGGGTGCCCGCAGTCACACTCCGTTGAGGGAATTTTTCCCCAATTGTACAGAAAGCTTGCACATCTTCCATGGCCGGTACGAATCCTGTTCAGTGTTATTCATGTCTTTTAGCTCAATTCCGTACCTGGAACGTTGAGACAATGCTTATCAAACCAAGTTTCGAGTTGGGCATTATGTATTTGTGTTCCATGCCCGTTTCCATTGTTCTTTGATATTATAGTTGGTCATTCTCAGATGTTTAGCTTCACTGAGAGGGGGCTTTCTTGATTTCAGACTGTTGAGCTGTAGCTCTAGTATGTCGTTATGTATAGGCAATTCAGTATTTCTGAGTATTTTATCATATTCTCGTAGTAGAGCGTCACGTCTTCATAGGTTTGGTGGTATCATGTTACTTAGCATTGGAAGCCAATAGATAGGAACTGTTTTTATGATTCCAGATATAAGTCACATTGTGGTGTTAAGCTGACGATCAAATAGTTTAGTGTGGCAGCTGTTGAGCTAAACTGGAGAACTGTACTCTGCCACCGAAAAACCAATCCGAATACAAATGTTCGTAATGTGTTTACTGCTGCACCCCAAGAAGTGTCACATAATTTCTGGATAATGCTGTTTCTAGTTCTTATTTTTCCAGCAATGTTTTCAGCGTGTTTTTTATATGATAGGGTACGATTAAGTTTAACTCCTAGGCATTTAGGATATTTGTTATAGCGTAGGACTGAATTTCCAAATGGGATGTTCAGCTCGTCATGTGCCAGTTTATTGTTGAGATGGAAAGTTGACACTTCAGTTTTACTGTGGCTTGGTTGCGGTCTCCATATTTTAAAGTAGGTATGCATACAGGAAAAGTCGTTTGTGAGAATTTCCTCCGTCCGTCTTAATTCTCTATTTCTAGAGGCTAACGCTTTGTCATCCGCATATCGGAATTTTCTAGATACTGCATCTGGCAGGTCAACTATGTATAAGATAAATAAGAGAGGGGCCAGTATTGCGCCTTGTGGTAGGCTGTTGTTAAGTTTCTTCTGATTATTATTATTACGTGATCCCTTCAGAGAGTCCAAAGACTCATCGAGGGAGGGCACCTACTCTACAGCCCTCTGTCTCGACCACTCAATCCATCAACTACAACTGATATTTTCAACTACAACTATTACAACTGATTACTAATATTCTCCAAGAACAACACGGAAATATCTATTGCTGAGCATATTATTAACAAATTGTATTGTTCTTCGGCACGGTAGTGCTTTCATTAATTTATACAGCATGGCCGCTCTCCAGACATTGTCGTATGTGGCAGTTAGATCAAGGAAAACTGCAGAAGTTTTTAAATTTCGTTGAAAGCCCACTTCTATATAGGACGTAAGCGCCAAAACTCTTTTACAACAACAACAATTGGGCCTAAAACCTACCTGTTCTATCGGAACCTATTCAAGGATGGTGTTGCTTATGCGGTTGTACAATAGTCTTTCCAGTAACTTATATGTACAGCTTAGTAGTGCGATTGGACGATAGTTTTGTGAGTCGTCAGTTGATTTTCCGGGTTTGGGAAGAGCTATTATCTTAACTTCTTTCGGTAACACGCGGATGTTCATTGTTTCCAAGAAGATAAGGGCAAGCCATTTTTTTGGTATTTTTGCCAGCATGAATAAGAAATTCCGGGTGAACTCCGTCGAACCCCGGGCCTTTCTCGTATTTGAATCAGCTAGTGCATTGTTGAGAATTTCTGTTAACGAGATTATTCAAAATTCTTTGGACAACTCTGTGGAGATAATTTGATGTTTCGTCTATGCGAGAATTAGAGGAGGAAAACAATGCCAAGAGATCACCTATGTCTTTAGGTGCTGTTATTCTAGTGGCATCTAGAATCATCTGGATGGCCTGAGGGTAAAAACCAACAAGCTTATCTGGATGAGTTTTTGATAAGGGAAGGTATTATGTTAGATAGTGAACACATTAGTAAAAACCCTGGTAAGCATTCGCTTGCTAATCTTTGTTTGAATTCCCTATGGGGAAGGCTTGGCATAAGAATATTGAGAAATCAAACCCATGTGGTTTCCTGTTATGAAGACCTCAAAGAACTATTCCTAGATAACAGTAAAGTTATCCTAGATGCCCGGTTAGTTTCGGAAGAGCAGATGATGGTTGCCTACTCTCCTATTGAGGGGGGGGGCACCGAGCCTGCAAATAGGAAAGGGAATGCTGTCATCTCTTCATTTGCAGCTACCTACGGTCGGATAAAGTTACGGAGGCTGTTAAATAAGTTATAAGACAATATTCATACAGAAAACAGATTACCTTTAATCGTCATCATTTACATGGTCTTTTTCGAAGTAACTACCGTGAGACTCGATGCATTTGTCCCAACGTTGCGTCCACTTCTTAAACACATGTGAAAGTCCATTTTTTGAGAGTTCTTTCAAAACCGCCTCCGCAGCTTTTACACATGCTTTGTTGCTTTCGAAATGGCGGCCTCTTAGTGGTTTCTTGAGCTGAGGAAACAGCCAGAAATCGCACGGTGCAATATCAGGACTGTATGGAGGGTGTGGTAGGATATCTATGTTGTTCTTCTGCAAAACTTCCACTACACCACCAGAAATATGTGGCCTTGCATTATCGTGGTGCAATAAGAAGCCATTCTTCAGCAATGGACGCTTCCTTTTGACGTGCTGTACCATTGTCCGTAAAACATCCGTATAGTATGAGCCGTTTACAGTATTCCCGGGTTCTACAGCGTGTTCGTAAACAATGCCTTCGTAGTCAAAAAACATTATGGTCATAACTTTACCAGCTGATTTTACAGTTTTTGCTTTCTTGGGGGTAGGCGAAGACGGATACTTCCATTCACTGCTTTGTTGTTTCATTGTAGGGTCATAGTGATACAACCAAGCTTCATCTGCCGTAATGATGCGTTTTAAGAAGTTGTCGCCTTCTTGTTCCAGTCTTTCTTTCCATTCTGTGCACACATCCACTCAATGCTGCATTTGCTCCGGTGTCAGGAGTTTGGGAATCCATCGGGCGCAAACACGTTTCATTCCCAAATGTTCAGCCATGATTGAGTGAACACTTTTGAATAGTTACATGGCGGCTGCGATAAAAAAAATCTTGATCGGGAGATTTAACTGCTATTAAAAAAGAACAATTATGTATCTATTCTTATGATCTCTGATTATATAAAAATAATCACAGTCTTATTATGTTATCATTTTCGATATGTTCATACATCCATTTACATGCATTATTTCAGGAGCTACTCAGTCAGGAAAAACAACATTCGTGTTGTCTGTCATAGAACATTGTAAACATCTAATCAACCCACCACCGGAGCGAATCATATACTGTGACAGTGAAAATCAAGATAAATTTTAAAAAATTACCAACATAGAATTCGTGAATGGTTTGAATTTGATCCAAATGTGAGTAATTTACTCATAATCGATGATTTGGTTCACCAGACTAAGGACAGCATGGAAATAGCTGATGTTTTCAGAAAAGGTTCACATCATCGTAACCTCAGCGTCAATCTGCTGACACAAAATTTATTCTCTCGAGGAACACATTTTCAGACAATTTCTCTCAATAGCCACTATGTTATTGCATTTAAAAATCCCCAAGACTCATAAATTTCTCATCTTGCTGCTCAAGTGTTTCCAGGGCAGTCGGGTGTGTTAGTAGACATTTAGATAAGCACAACACGGGAATCCCACTCATTTTTAATTTCAGACTTTAGACAGGAAACACCGGATAATTTACATTTGCACTCACAAATATTGCCTGGGGAAGAACCCAATGTTGTCTACGTTCCAGAATGGTTGCTCGACTCAAACGATATGCATATCTCATCAAGTACTTATCTCATTCCTCTCCCAAACAGGCAAATGATGCTCTAAAACACGTGATTTCACAGCGCAAATCACGACGCTCTGTGAAATATGCAAAAATGTTATATCTAACAATATTCCACTGAATAATCACCAGAAGGCACGTCTATGAAAGAAACAAAAATTATAAGAGCACTAAGAAATAAATCGATTCCATTCATTTCTAGAAGAAAACTGGTTTTACAGCACGGGGGAGCATTATTCCCGTTATTAGGCAGTATCATTGTTCCTTTATTGAGTTCACTTATTAGAAAATGAATCGTGTGCTTAAAACATTTATGCTTCTACAACTACTAGTGTGAATTGTACAATCTAGACGATGAAATGAGCGTCATTTTAAAAAGGTCTAATGAAAATCCAGCGAAAAAGTAAAAGCATATTTAAGTGTTCTGCAGAACTATTTAGGTTTGAAAAACCAACTGGCTCACACAGAAGAGCAACAGGAGCATTGGCTGTCACATTAGGAAAAAAGCATCCGGATCCTACAGTGTGCAAACAGAATACCCAGCCCCTTCCCCATCAGGCATCAACATCAGTCACTCCCAGTGAGGAAAATGTTTCCGGTGCACTCCCCATCTGAAGGAGAAGTCGGAGAACCAATGACAATTTCGTCTTTTTATCTCCCCAAAAATTATGTGGGAATAAGAAACTACTACGGAAAAAATGGTATTGTCCGACCAATATCTGAAACCCTAGTCTGGCAACATACCAAGAAGAGTCAATTCATGCTGAAGGGGAGAAAGCAATGAAGGATGTACGAATTGGTCACCAATTGCGAAATCACGTGCTTTATGTGTGAAATTTTCCAACTATTATACAAGAAAAATAGTTACCACTTTACAATGTTCATAAAAGAAAAGTTAATTTACCGACGTGTAATAATAAACAACTCATCCCACAAGCGGATTGATTACCCTATTAACGGAATGGATTCTCCTTCTTTTAACATGCACAGAAGTGTCAAAGGGTCTCGCATCTGTGGGCATACAGTAAGTGAAAAAAAATGTTTTTTTTAATTATTTTTTAATTTTAGTAAATGAGCTCTTACAGCATAGGTGATAGGGGAGAAAGCAATTCTAATAATATTTTGCATAGGAAGACCACGACATCTCAATATATTCAAAAATATACACAGTGCAAACAAAATGTGACAGATTCCTTGGCTTGTACAGGTAAAGTATGATAATGCCATATATTAGTGTTGACATTCAGAAAGTTAACAATATCGCTTTCGGGTGGACGACCGAATCTATCGAAAAAATCGCCGTGTTTGTCTGTCTTTGATATAGATAGCTTGCCAATCTTGTCCTGGCAACCAAGTCGAAGCTGTGTTCACGACGAACATCGACTGTTGTTGTCTGATCGGATTTTGTGGCAATTCATCGCGAGCACAAACTCCTAAACCCACCTTTCTTGTGGTAGGTTCTAACTGTTTAGTGTTCATAGTCCAGTAACACAGAACGATCGTTTGTTATGGATAACGTACACTCAAATTCTGCATAAAGAACCACTGTGATGTTTTCAGGAAGAGGTTTTGCAAATTTAACTTCGAGGTGCACACTTCCTCTTCTTAACAGGCTGACATGGGCGGGGGGGGGGGGGAAGCAACAGCATTTTTGATCTGGCGATAAGTCAAATTCATAGAGAACGTTTCCCTTTACGTATTCCTCATAAGAAATGCCATTACCACAGTCTCTGTTCCACTTGCCGAGCGATGTGAACAGTGACATGTAACATCTGCTATAACGCCCTTCTTTGTAGTTTGGAGTCAAAGGTTGCGAGGGATATTGAATACCATAGACTGGAATTGTAGACATATGAAAATGTCTGTCATTTTGATGTTAATAAAAGGTCATATAAGGCCATGCACTTTGGTATCATTAGATATCCAATAGCGCATTATATTTGTGGGATTATGCTTGAAGAAAGTGATGAGGCTGGGGATCTTGGAGTTTTAGTAGATAGTAAGATGAAGTTGAAGTTCAAGAGTCATATAGCAAAAATTGTAAATACAACTCAGAGAATAATGGCATGCTGAACCGAAGCTTGACATGTAAAGATAAGGAAGTCATTTTGACTCTTTGCAAAGCCTTGATAAGACCTCACTTTGACTATTGCACATAGGTCTGGTCTCCTGGTTCCCATGGTGATTCTGATACGGTGGAGAGAATGCCAAAGAGAGTGTCAAAAATGAGGATTGTGTAATACTGATTATGAAGACAGACTGAAAATTTGTAGGTGGTAGACACTAGCAAACAGGAGAAAGAGGGGTGATATGATTGAGACGTACAAACTTCTGAAAGTCATACAGGTCACATAGGATTTCAGTAGATTGATTTTTTTTTTTTTTATTTTATGGAGAGTAGGGAAAGGACGCGAGGGCATCCATGGAATTTGAGAATGAATGCTGTCAAGAAGGGGTTAGGGCTAGATTTTTCTCTCGTAGAGTAGCGCATGATTGGAATGGATTGCCTTTGGATGTTGTGTGCAAATAGGGTGAATGAATTCAAGAACTGGTATGACAACTGGTGCGAATAGTATTGTCTCGTTCGATGAGTTCCTCGAGGTCTCTTTAAAAATATAATAATAATATTGAATATTTCCATGTCTAAGGGCCTAAGACCTTCTCAGATTGGTTTTCATAACCATCATTCTATGTATAACATCTTCTGCGTAAAATATACTGTATATTTCTGTGAGTAAACTGCATATGTTCTTCTTGGCGGGTTTGATAGGTTTTGGGACGAAAAAACCCGTTTCCGGAGTAAACCATTCCATCTCCGGATGAGACGACTACCACTTCACTGAAAAGCCCGTGAAAAAGTCTTCGAGTCTAAGACAGGATTCGAACCCAGGTCTTTCCATAGGTAGTCGTCAAAACCGACTGAACTACGTAAGCTCTGCTGTAAATTTTTACTGTTCATATATATAAGAGAGAAAGTATACTGTCATACAGCTTCAACAACTGAGTATGAAATACATGATTTGCAAAAACTTCTCCCTCCACATTTGACTAAATGACCGAGTTCTTCTATGGCCTTGGACTTTTGGGAAAGCTGTATATCCGAAGGTATAGGAAATATATAACCGTTTACCTGTGCGAAACTAAAGTATTCATTCATTTAGTACAATAAAGCAGTTGAAATGACAAAACTATATCGGTAGGAATTAAGTGCTTGAGGATATATAAGAAATAAGAAATGATTTATGGCTCACGAATGGGACGCTTTTAAAAAAGAAAATAAATAAATTAATTTCCTTTCACTCTACCCAAAGGTTCTCTATATACAATGATGATTTTCTGATCACAGTCTTGAAGCTCTTTCTGGACATGAATTTGTTTACATAGAAAAAATATCGTGGTGAACTTAGAGGCTTCAAAAATATATAAATTTGTTGGTGGTCTGCGCATACTAGAATAAGCAGTTGATTTGTTTCTAAATTTCAGAGCACCTTGTATAAGTACAATTCAGACTTGCTGCTCACTGTTTTGTATGAAGGTGGTATTTGGAAATATTTTCGTTAGAAACTCTAAGTTACTCCTCATGGAGTAACTTGTAAACTGGAAAGTTTTAATAGCAAAGTGATGACAGGATGAAAACTGATTACTTTCAAATTTGACATAAATCAGGAGTAGAATTCTAAATTTGTTTACTGGCAACATATTTTCCACTTATACCAAATGCAGGTGTTTATTCACCCAAACGAAACCGAGTTAGCGAAATGGTTTCTTATCTGTACCCTATAATCTCATATTTGGAAAATTTTCGTAATATCACTCTTTAGTTTCAGTGACCTTGAAAAGTCCTTCTTAAGGAGATTATTTGTGACGTGTGTGGACCTTTTTTTCAACAACTTTATCTTATCCTCCAGTTACGCAGCTTTACAATTTGAAATCTTCAGTTTCCCACAGTGGTGTAGACCTTGATATGCTAACTCGTCATCCTTCCGGGTTCTTCCCAAACACATACAAAGAAACATCAACGAATTCTAACAACTAATTCTTTCTTATCAAGAGAATTTTTATGAAATGCAATTACATTTCGTTAGCACTTTCATAAGGGCTTATAATCATTGTTGTTTTAATACCATACCACTGAAAACGTTCCCCACATTATCACATTTCTACCACAATGTTGCTCAGTGGAATCGTGCTTCTAGAATTCACCAGGATGTCTCTAAATTGATGTTCTCCCAACCAAAGAAAACGTGCTAAGGTTAAAGTACCACTGCAACCTTCGCTGAGCATGAACCTATACTGATGTATCCACGATATTCCTTTTCCTCTTCTTTCGCTATTTAAATCTAACGGCTTGAAGTGCCGTTGTTTTCCCAGGCCTTCGCTTCGGTTTTTCCTCTACTTCTCTGCTTTCCCTTTAATATAGTTTTTTTTTTTTTTTTCATCTGTTATCCTGCACTCATTCTATATGGTTTTTCCAAACTACTTTTCGTTTTTGGATCGAATCACTTATTCGATTGTACAACTTTCTCGGCGAATTTTTGTAATGTTTTTACACTTTCAAATATTGTTACACCTACAAAGTTTTCTTAATGTTTTCATCTCAATAGTTTCATCCGTTTATCTAATTTCTGAAGTTTCTTCTACATGTGTTAGTATACTACTACAACTTCTTGGCAGATTCTTATTTTTGTTTCTTTATTTATGTACTTATTTTTTCCAGAAAAGGCTGTTAAGACAGCTAGATATTCTCTGGCTTCTACTGTTTGTCCTTCGTTTTGTGTGTGATGCCACAGTTGTTATTTCTATTCCTACACATGTTATCTCCATAACATGTTAAATTATTTTCCTTGATTTCTAATTTACATCTTAAGGGCTTCTCTACCAAATGAAATGATTTAGTTTTTTAGGGTGTTTTTTGTTGAAATCTTCATGTTTTTATTTTCTGCTACATTGTTGAATGTATTTAAGTAATCTTTGTAAATCAATTTCATTTTCTGTTACTTATATCGTCAGAATATTTTTCTTAATTTTTCATTTTTAGCACTGCATTCATTGTTGATCTATGTTTTTCTAAATTTATATCGGTGGTCCTGTAATTCAAATTATTCACTACATTTCCAATTATTTTTGTGCCTAATTTTGTTTCAAAATGTTATACAAAGTAAATTTACTTTGCAGTTCTCTGGAATTGTTCTAATGCTTTTAAAGGAAGAAAAAATACCCCGCATTGCTTTTGCTGTTTCCTTCCATATTAAAATAGTAAACAGTTCGTCTATATCTTATTAATTCCAGGTGATTTTCTATTTTTTAGTTCTTGGAAGGATTTTTTTCCAATATCTTTTTTTTTTCTGTATTTCAAAATTCGAGTATCCGCTTCGAAAACATCATTATCTTTGGCCACATTATTTAATTGAATAAACACTCAGTTTATTCTCTGAGTATCATGAAAATCATGTTCTAGTTAACTTTTATGAACTTTGAATGAATTTCTTTTGGCGTTAAACCTTCTTTTACAGCATTCCCGTTCTATTTTTCTTATTTGTTTATTTAATTTATTAATTTTATTTCGAACAGTTTTAATATTATTCATATATTTATTTGGTTTATCCCGTAGCTATTTGTGAAATGCAGGTTTCTCTTGTTTTGTTACGCTTTTTATCTCTTCTTTATTCAGTCTTTATACTAATTGGGGGTTTCCCCCCCCCTAATGGTCCATGGCTGATTTAAAATAGTCCATTTTTTCTACTTTTTTTTGTCTTTTATTATTTCTAATTTATTTAAGATTTTTGCTATAGGTATCTTATAATATACTTTCTTCCTGAAGTAATTCTCTATTGTATATCCCCCTCCCCGCTCTGTATAGAGTTTTTTTTTATGTATTTTATTGTGCCTTTTATATTATTAAATTCCTACATATTAACTTATGGTCAATTCTTGCATCTTGCATAATTTTATTTTGTAGACCTTCACAAATTTCTTCCACTTTTGTTTCCCCCCCCCCGGACTATACGCACTAATAACGTTTAATATTTCCACCGTATAATGATATTCTTCTGCGGGCCAGACTAAAGCGAGGACAAAAGTGTGCTTCTACTTGCTAATTAAACCACCATCACTATTCTATCGCTGATTAGGTCGCGTCACGCTTACACGCAGATCAACACTATACCATGTCGGCATGCATAGACACGTTCGAAGGAACAGTATGGCTCGTCCTTATTCAAAAAGTCCGCTCATTCTATTAACTCGGTATATTCTCTGTTCCGTTTTCACGTTATGCAATATAATAATTTTTTTAAAAATCTGCCACTTTAGGACGAGACCATTTAACTCACTTTTAGCTGAAAAGTCTTAGAAAACGACGATAACGCATTGATAGAATACGACCCCATCTGAAAGTCCAACATAGCAAAATTCTTCCAGAATGAATCACACAAATGAGCCTAACAAACTGAACGCTCAGTATGTGTGCGTGTGTTGTTACTCGCACCCACGAACTGCAAACACCTATATTATATGACAGAGTGGGTGAACTAAGGATTATTTTGTTCACTTTCATTATTTTTAACATTTCTATTTATTTTTAACATAATTCGGAAACCTGCTCTAAAAACTAAACATGGAACTTTTCTATGTTAATTCACGTCTCTAATAACAAGTCTCGAATATCATCACACCAGGAGATGATATTCATCTCCCATCCATAGACAAACAACTATGTCCGCAGTAGAATTCGAACCCATCTATTGGAGGGCAGGATGCTATCCGCTTGGCCTGTGAAATATAAAGTATATTTCTGCTTAACAGAACGGATCTGTGACCATTTCACGCCAATTAAAATACCGAGGAACAATAGTTTCGTTCTTACATATTGTTTTATTTTTATATCGCCTCCACACACACACACACACACACACACACACACACACACACACAAAGAGATCTCATGGCCAATAACACGACAGTGCCTCGTGTGTTGGCAAGTGATAAAAGAGAAAAAAACATCTGTTAATGTGTTTCTCGAAGAGATGGAGGTTGTATTTGTTGGAGGAATCGGTACGGTGAAAATTATTCCAAAAAGCATGTAATGTTCTTTGGAATAATTAATAAATAATTGTTCTTTGGAATACTCCAAAAGTACATGGAATGAAGGAAGAGGAAGAGAAGTTGGCGATCAGTTCGGAGCTGAACATTACATGGATATTGACCAGTAGCTGCCCGTATTCGTAAATGATTAAAGGAAAGTGAAGGAGCATCTACGAAAATATCCATAGATAAGACATAATGCATCTAAGGGGAAACGACTGGAGGGAATCAGTGTGTGTGAGAGAGAGTGAGAGAGAGACATCTATTAAGTGAATAGATGACTCTCTCTCTCTCTGTTCTGTTTTGTTTGTATGAAATTGCATTTATGTATCTTTACTTGTCTAAAATTGTGAGGACGGTTTGTCCGTGGAGTGATTTTTAGCAGGTTTTTTTTTGTAATAATATGTACGTGGATTAGCTGATTGTCTACTTCTTTGAGTTGATTTCTAAGTCTTTCGATTCGTTTGATAATGTTAGGAGTAGGGTGGGTCTTCTGTAATTATTTTGTAGGTACCGATGTCGTTAACGGCATCAAGAATTTTATTATGATAATCAGTTTTGTCAATTAATAGTAATATCGCCTTTATTTGCTTTACTGATAATAATAATAATATTAGGGTTGTTTTTTATAATTTTAAGAACTTATGAAATATATTATAGTATGTGGGGACATTTAGTTTTGGAATTATTTTACTATTTATGAATTTATTTATCTTTTTTAAAAATATATCTCATTTTCTAGTCTGGTTTAGGCTTTAATAATGTATGCTTTCCTAAAACAATTTCCTAGAAATTGAGGTAACAAACAAAGATCTAAATCTTAGACCTCTGTATTACTTCAATTTAGCCTGGAGAAAATGTATAGTTTGACAGATTTATAATCGAATTTAAAGCTCTTCTGATAGTTTTATGGCAATACCGACCATGTAAGATTATGAACCTATACTACCTTAGTACGTGGATTAGCTACAGAGGAATCGGAAATCATACCCTAGAAACTAAACGGCCAAAAAATCGTCGAGCAAAAAAGTAAGCAGCTCAAATTGGCTAATGGTTAGATAAAGCAGAAATCTTGCTCTAGAAACTAAACATGGCAGCTTTTTCATGCTACTCTAAAACTTTAAAAATTGAGAAAGTGGTATTATACAGGCCACTGAATATCTACATTTAAATACAGTACATTCACAGATATGATGCCTCACTGGAATTCGAATCCACAAGTTGAAGGAAAGGCTACTACAAGAATGGGCTCAACCAGATCGGTCGAATAACTGAACCCAGGGGGGGGGGGTTCAGTTATTCGACCACGATTGATTTTTAAAGAATTCTCTGACAGAAAACAGATCGCCTCTCCGTTAACAGGATGGCTTGTATGGCTTGAAGGTCCGGTATAATCAACAATATTTCAGTCTGAATCAAATCAAATAGTATCATTTACATAACTTGTAGTTTCTTTATAATGGACGACATTCTTCTTCAACTCATCCGTCCCTTAGGGATGGATGAGTTGAAGAAGCAGCACATCCTCCTGATTAGCGGTTACGGCTAATTATTGCAGCCGGCACGCAGCTATTTTCTGCATCCCTTAGGGACAAGTATTTATGCATGTTGGTCGTTTGTTGACGGCTTTATTGCCTGTTTTTGAATGGCAAAAAATCAGAGATTTCCGGGAGATAAAACCTTGACTTCCGTAGAGACTAGCTAATTCACCATTTCATCGAAAAGGCCTAATAAAGATTCAAGTGATACACGGGATTTGAACCAGAGTTTTTCTAACCAAAGAGCTTGTCGATACCAATTGAATTATGCAGGCTCAAAATGGTCCACCTTAAAAAATCTTCATTTCTTAAATATCTTTAAAAATAAAAACTAAACTTCGTGATTAGTGAATTACACAGATATTCATCGCGAATGCTTTTTGTTTGTTATTTAAATTGCTAATAACACTTTGGTGATGTTCGTAATTAGACTGTAACTAATTAATACATACCTCTGTATTAAATTTTAAATTTATTTCATTTAACAATTAAGTATATTTATCGTCGAGCAAAAAAGTAAGCAGCTCATGAGAGAAGCTGTAGCGAAGAAATGTAGTTTCTATTTATAGATATAATTAAAAAATATAATATTAGAAGCATAATACGAATATCATTACTGAAGTCATGCAATGATTTATTTGATTAGAAATTAAAATAATTACCTGTTAATGATACAGCCCAAAGACTTCAGTTTGGCGACGTAAAGAAATGAAATGATATTAAGAATGTATTATTCTTTCATGCTATTCTTATTTCAACAATTATAATTCGCGAAGAGGCATGAGTTTTCCAACATGGAATCGCTACCGTATTGAGAAGAGAGTTTTTGTCAAATTTCGAATGAGAACCAACAAATCAAAACATTTGTCAGACCACTAAAGATTTAACCAAAATCATTAATAAAAGGAGAGCATATCGGCTCATGGGAAGAGTTTGTGTCTTTTAAGTACTTCAACACCAACGCAACTCCTATGCGAAAGGTTGTATTCTCATGAGCTCTCCGGTCGATTTCAAATTTTTTAAATGTTCAGATATTCAGTTATGAGCAAAACATGGATTTCTGGGACAGACACAGAAAGTTTTCAAGTAACAGTTGGCTTGCATCAAGGGTCAGCATTAAGTCCGTTTCTGTTTAATATTGTGATGGAGGTGGTGACGAAGAAGGTGAGAGAAGATGCGCCTTGGACAATGTTGCATGCAGATGACATCTTGCTGTGTGCAGATTCAAGAGAAGAAGTGGCAGCTAAACTGGAAAGATGGAGGAAAGTACTGGAAGAGAGAGGTATGAGACTGAGCAGAAGTAAGACAGAGTATATGTGTTGCAAAGTGGACGGCGGCCAGGAGACAGATCTGGAGCTGGAAGGAAATGTCATCAGGAAGGTCAGGGGATTTATATACTTCATTCAATAGTGGAAGAAGATGGAAGGGCCGAGAAGGAAGTGGGAGGCAGGATACAAGCGGGTTGGAGGAACTGGAGAGAAATGGTTGGAGTGCTATGCGATAAGAGGGTGCCGATCAATCTGAAAGGCAAAATCTATAGGACAGTAGTGAGGCCAACTATGACGTATGCTATGGAAACTGTGGCCCTGAGGAAAAATAACATCAGCAGGATGGAGGTAGCAGAGATGAGAATGCTTAGGCGGATGTGCGGTGTGACCAGAAAGGATCGTCTGAGAAATGACTATGTGAGGGAATAGTGAAAGTGACGAACTTAGGAGCGAAGATACAAGGTTGAGATGGTTTGGTCATGTGACGAGGAGGGAGGACGAATATGTGGGAAGAAAGGTCATGCAGATGGAAGTGCAAGGAAGAAGGAAGCGTGGGCGGCCAAAGAAGAGATGGAGGGAGCTGGTAGAAGAGGACTTGAGGATGAAGAACTTGGATGTGGTGACAGCCCAAGACAGAAAGATGTGGAGGAGACTCATCATTAACAGCGACCCCACTTAAGTGGAATAAGCTGCTGCAGCAGCAGAAGAAGAAGAAGATTAGTGAAATCAAAGAGCAATGCAAGGAATAACTTTTAGTCTAAATAATAACTGCCTTTTAATATGATTGTGAACAATATATTTTGACAGTGGGGTTGCAGAAGTTAATAAAAACCAAAGTTAAATAAACCTGAAACTACGTATAGTGAATAACGCCTTTGAAAATTCCATGAGATGTGTTCTAGTTTCATTTTTGAATTGAAGTGGGATTCCTAGATTGATCATCTCATGGAAGTCTAGGTCTTTCTGGAAAAACAGAACCTCATAGCAAGCTTATTCGATAGTGACGATGGACATTAAGCGGAACGCTCCAGGTACGAATCCCGTCTAGGACATGAAGCACTTATATAAGAACCTATAAAATAGCCTTATAAGTGATTTTCAAAGAAGGCGAATTAGCCTGTCCAATACGGTGGCGGCATGGTTTTTCCTTGGAGATATTTGGGACTTTTCATGCAAAATAACCCAAAGAAAGAGAAAAAACATGAAACTCACAGATACAGAAGATTGTATAGACAGGAGTAGCTGTTCTAGAATAACAGGGATTAGGTTTAGATGAAGAAAGTTTATTTCTGCAGTTAATCCTGTCAAATCAATGAGATTATAAATGAGACTATAAAATATTAATGTACGAGGCGATATTTATTTGATTAACCATCGGCATAGAGGTATATTGCTGTAGAGGCATACAGTCATATGTCCACAGCATTTAATCGTGATTAAAGAACCGACTAGCCTGGTTAGCCAAGTGGTTAGCGTATCCGCTCTCCATATGGAAGATGACATAGTATATAGAGGGTCGATTGCGTAGTGTGCAGATGGAAGATTAAGCTCATGTTTTGACATACTTGTAGTAAAGTATCCTACCATGCTGGAAATAAAATGTTTCATTTTTAAATGAAACATTTTATTTCCACCACTTGTCTGATACTAGTTAGTTACACTGAATTCGAATTCGCTTTCATCTGTTCGATTCCTCTTTTTCAGATTTCGTCTGTTCTGTAATGTTTTAAGTTGCACGTAGATCCATGAAGGGTTCGGAAACTAGATCGGACGAAATAGAGTAATTAATCTTTGAATAAGGATTAACCAGTCTCCTACCTCCGTCATTGCATGTGTTCCCGGGAGATGAGTACGACAGTTATCTGTCGTACACTTTCCCCAGAAGACTATAAATCGTAGGAAGCCGTGATCCTCAACTACTGACGACTATCGAAATTTCAAAAGTTAAGGCAGAAAGAGTTCTTCAGAGCTGCTTTGAGGATCCAAGCTTAGCGGATTTATTTTTCTTATCCTCTATCGCAAAGGGAGCGGAGAAACGTTCATAAACTATGTAGACATTAACAAGTTAACACTGTGGTTCAGTAAGGGTTTTAATTCTCTGAGACAAATGCTCCTCCCCCCCCCTTTTCTTTTTATTCCTCAAACTCGTGTATGCACACGTGTGATGATGCTTCCGTTTCATGAATAACAACAGCAATCTTTGAAGAGCAATCAAGTGGAATTTGGACATCGGCCTTTCACTAACTTCGTCTTAGTAGTATATATTACATGAAATCTTCGGAAACGCGTATCCCAGACATCTGAGTGCATCTACTTGCTGCGCATGCGTGTCCTATATCCGTAATAGGCAAAGGTTCGCCATGAGCTTTGAGGAAAACATTTAATATATTCATAATACAAAGTCCAAGGCTATGGCACAAGAGGATATTACAGAAGTCATGGTAAATATGTTTTAAATTTAGATGGGATGAACCTGCTCACAATCTGTGAAAAGTAAATTACAGTATTTTTTGTAGCGAGCGGAGTTTCCATTTAGAGCTGTGTAATGATTCTAAGGATATTTTAATCCGAATCTACGAAACACATTTTAACAGCAGAGAAAATAAGAAACAGAATGATCCACGATTAGTATACTGTAATAGCATAGTATAATTTATTTTGCACAGTGGATCCGGGATTTCATATCTTAAGTACGTAAGTACTTAAGTCTACTTGAGTACTTGAGTCTACTTCTCCCATGGTGACCCAGTCCATCTTGGGGGAGTGTATATATACTTGGATGAATGAATGTATGAAGGTGAAACACAATCACAATCACACAATCACAATCATCCAGGATAAGCTAACCTCTCGGCCAACCAGGCCGGCTCAAATTGTTACGAATGGAATATTTACTTTATTGAAAGTTTTCTTAAAATTTTTCTTATTTTCCCTATACATTCAGATAAGTATTCAGATAAAGATTAAGCTTTGACATACTTTCAGAATATTTAAAATGTATGTTGAGAACTACAGGTTTCCAACTAGTTAAAAAAATTAAATGATTTTGTGGCACATTAACAAAAGGTCAAATTTATAAAAATAAACAAATCTAATAAGAGTACCCAGAAATAAATTTCTGGATACTTTTCGTCCCTGCGGATTATTTCTACTTTTATTTTTATTTTTGTCATTTCCAGCGAAGAAAGTTTGAAAACCTATGCTATAAATATTGGTACTATGGACAGGCTAATGATCAGTTAGATAATTCAGAAATCCTACTCGAGAAAAAATATGTAAATGTTTTGAAGCTACGCCAGGCTTTCAAACAGCGGACAAACAGTCTCACACTAGTTGATAATATTCATCTGTCACCGAAAAACATTCATAAACATTCCTAAAAGCTGGACACTCCAATATTGCCAGATTTTATATTTCGCTTTTCTAACGCACTTCTACATGCATTAATCCAACTAGATTATGATCTCCTCTTGGTCGCTTTTTTAACATTCTGGAATCAATTCTGCTAACCTTAATTTTCATATTCTTTAAGTGACTACGCCACTTGAGATTAGCTCTGCTCACACTTTCCTAAATGTTCACAATGCCAATATCCTGCCTAATATCTTCATTTTAATATGATTCTGTAGTTGATCCCATCGGGTAAATCCCTAATTTTTATCAGAACTACTCGTATATCTGTAGTCTCAATTCTTTAAACATGTTTTATTTTTAACCACTCTCCGATGTATAAGATAAAATTGGTTTGAACATTTTATATACCGCTACTTTGGTGTTCTGGCTAATTTATTTTTTATTAGATATAAATTTACTCAGCTGACTCCCTGCTATACCACCTTTGTTTATTCTGTCATCTGTTTCCATATTTAATTTGCCATCGTCACTAATAATGTTAAATGAATGGGAAACCTAAAAAAAGATTTCTCATTCAAAATATAGCTGATATTTTCAATGTTCATGCCCATTTTCATAGTTTTTGTCTTTTTTATTGCTGATTTCATATCAAACACGTTAGAGCAGTTATTGAATCTAGATAAAGAAGTTTGAAGATCTGCACTAGAATAATTTAAGAGTATAACATCAACCGCATCAAGTAAAGAGCTAAGATTACCATCGCCAATTCTGAATTCGTTAATGCCACTTTCCTTTATATAAAATGTGATCCATATCATGATGATGATTATCGGCACCTCCAGAACCTTGAACTGTTTTTACAAGTCAATCCAGCTCGCTTTCTCTTATTTTCCCTTCCACAATTCTTTTAGCCTCTTCTCAGATATGCCGGCAAAAATCTGACCTACCACAACTCATTAAATTCGATATAATGATCAAGCCTTCTGTATTATGCAGTGTAGCCACACACAAGAAGAGTGAATGTATTTAAGGTGAAATGCAATAAATCCATTTTCTGAAGGGAATAAAACGTTAGCGTAGTTTTGTAAAAGAGATCGTAAACAACTGCAAAATGCTCCTTTGCCTCGTCATTTCTCTAATCAGTTTATGAAGAATGGGTGTTTTTAACTATGTTGGTGGGCTACAAATTTATAAAAATAATTGCATCATTCGATGACAGAATGGCAGATAACGCTATGATGATACACACGTCTGAATTTTGAAACATACACAGCTTCTGAAATTCGAAGGGTTTTTAAGATACGGCAGCAAAGCAATTATCAAAGTTCTAAAAAGTATGATGAAAATTATCAGTTTATTTCTGTCTCATGCACCACCATCAATTCAAATTTTCATCAAAATTACGTCCTCGTGCATAGTTAAACTTTAAAATTCCCAAAATACATCAATAACTAATTTAAAAAAAATTAGATCAGAAAAGAGATGCTTACACTATCTTAAAATTTATTCCCGTAAAATCTTAATCACAAGTACGGATATACAGGTAGTCCTCGACTTACGACGGCCAAAAATTATTATTGAAAATTCTCTAATTTAACTTTGCCGCCAGCATATACATACATATATCACGTTACTTTTGTATACGTCCGCGTGGTTAGCCGAGTGGCTATGCGCTTCGCAACCATATGACTGGGAAAGCAGTGTCCTAGGTTCGATTCTCGTCGCCGACGTGAGGGGCTTAAGTTAGCCGGCCTGGGGCGTGTGCCGCAGGGTTTTTCTCCCCAGTTTATCTGGGGTTTATCCTTCTGCAAGTAGGCAAACCGGCCCCGTGAACACACTCAGCTAAGACATAGGACACATCGGGAGGCATAGAGCTAGCCACGTTATCCTCTGGACGGTGCGGCTTAGAAGGGAGGCTAAAGAGAGCTCCATAACAGGCCACTAGGCCTAATACCTGAAGGGAAGAAAAAGAAAAAGAAGACTTTTGTATACGCATTGCAGCGTCGCCATTAGTCGACAAGCAGCCTAATACCAATACACACTTCTAATGCCTTTGGCACGTTAGTTGCTAATCACCAGTCGAAGTGTTCATTTCTCTCGTTGCAATTTTTGTATCTCGTCGTAACCCTATCATGTCCAGTAAGAGAAGTAATGCAACTGATGAAAATTCAACATAAAAAAGAAGGCGAGGAAAGCTTTAAGTTTAGATGTTAAAATGAAGGTCATTAAAGCATATGACAAAGTACGAAAGGTGAAATAGTACGAGAAGAAAAACTATCGCATTCAACTGTTTCAACAATTATAAAAGATAAATCAAGAATAATGGAGGCAGCTGAAGGGGCAGTTAATATGAAATGTAGAATTTTAACGAAAAAAAGAGAGAAGGGCCAATTCATGAAATGGAGAAGCTTTTAATGATATGGATAGATGATCAAATCAACAAGAATATTCCCCTCAGTTTGTTTACGATTCAAACAAAAGCACGCAGCCTATTTGACAATCTAAGGAAACAACAAGAAGCTAAATACGGCGAGCATACATTTAACGCTAGTAAAGGTTGATTTTATCGATTCAAAAGCCGATTTAACTTACATAACATACGAATAACGGGAGAAGCTGCTAGTTCCGATTTTGAAACTGCCAACATTTTCGAGAAAAATCTGAAATAAACACATATCAAAAATGGTGATTTTTGATATGTGTTTATGTATTCTTTTCTTAAATTTTTCTTTCTTAATTTTGTATTTATGTTTTCATATGTATATGTGCTAATAAATAATTTATAAATGTTTACGAAGTTTATACAGTTTCAACCGTTTTAAGTTAAATAGAAATCTAATTTATGAAAATATTATAACAGAAATCAAACAAATCAAGAATTTAAAAAAGTCCTCGACTTACATCAGAATCGACTTAGGTTGGAGACGTTGGAACGGAACTCATCGTAAGTCGAGGACTACATGTATATATTTACAAATGAGGTGCTGCAATATTTTATACGTTCGAATTTACGTAAGCACAGTCAATACTTTTTAGACAGCGGTAACTGAAACCCGCCGGCCTAGTTGACCGAGTAGTTAGCGCATCCGCTATCCAGCTAAGAGGATGCGGGTTCGAATCCCGCCTAGGCACGGATGTTTGTGATTGTCTTTCACCTTCATACATTCATTCATACAAGTGAATAAACACTCTCCCAAGATGGGGTGGGTCACCATGGGAGAAGTAGACCCAACCCTCTCGCAATGGGAGAGGCCTTTACCCCAGCAGTGGGGGAAAAAGTTACAGGCCAGGAAAAAAAAAAAAAACTAAAACCGCAGGCTGGAGCAAAGATGCAATACCTTTATATTAAATGTCCGACACTTATCGCCGACCTTTTGGGGGGGGGGGGGAGGAAACAAATGATGCAAGCGGCAAAGTTTCAGGGAGAGAGATTTTCATTTCGTTCTGTAACGTAATTAATAAATATTAAAACTGAATATATTGCTGTTTTCTCTTCACTTTTTTTTTTTTTTTTTGGAAATTTAAGGACTGTGTAAGTAACCCACTTCAAAACGCTATTTCAAATCCTGAAGGCATCGCTGCCGATCGTAGGTGAGCTTCAGAAATTCGTCAAGAGTTCTAAGCATTTAGTTAATTTAGACAAACTTAACTTCACTAATAAAGCGTTCTAACAGATTTAGTTTTAAAAAAACTGTATTAAGTTAAATTATCCATATTTGCAATTACATGTGCTAAATACCAACATAACATACCACTGAAAATGGAACTAGTGATTACTTATTACTATAGCTACTACTGCTATTACAACCATTACAGCTACTTTGTTTAAACAGATGCATAGGGAGGTGTCAAGTAATAATTCTCATAAATGATGTGTCATTTCATACACTATTAGAATTCTTAAGTATATCTCTAAGCTGGTTTAGCCTATTGGATAGCGTATACGTTTCCAACTTATAGAGGATGCTTGTGAAAATATTTACTGGCAGCAATTTTATTTTTTAATTGTTCGCTGTGACCGCCACCATTCTGCTTATTAGAGAACCGAAGTGGCTTAGAAAGTTCCAGATTTTGTGAGAATAGTAGGATTTTGGGATTATTTAATCTTTGGCTCACCCAGGATACCAATACTAATCGCACTTTCGCTAGTCTAGGACAAAGTTCATTCCGAAGAAGGAACATATGCACCCTCCGATTATCATCCAGTTGCAGTTACTCTCAATCTCCTACGACTTCTTAACGTCTTAACTCAACGTCTTTAGTTATATATCCAAATATGATTTCAGGCAGACGGACCTCATCCCTGTGTATGACAGTGCAGAGAACATCTTCATTCTTTTCTCTGTCCTCTTTGAATCACAATTCCGACTTCAGTCTCTCTTTACAGCATCCCTAGGCAATGTCTTTCTTAAAGCTATACTTCGAGCGCTTCCCTATTGAAAGATGTCCAGAAGCTGTTCTCTTCTATATTTCGGCGATTTACTATGCAAATTTCCTTACTATCACTATGGGATCACATCAACGTCAATCCAAACGCTTACGGTTGTGTTTTACATTATGGGAAAATACTAAGGACAGTGATCGGCACCTTTACTACGGGGTTGCCCCAGCAGGTACCAGGCGTTGGCTTACGCTTGGACTCGCCGAACTTTTATAGTTTTCTATATTCGGCATGAAACTCTTAGACTTACTTCATTTGAATAAGCATATTAACTGTTACAACAGTAACTTTTTCAAGGTCAACGACGTCTCAAAAACGACTACCTTTAGCCCTAGTATATATCCAAAATTAAATTATTCTCTGAATACCTTATAAGTATAAGGACACCTTATAAGTGTTCTCATCAATGCAAACAATAAATGCTTTCCTAATCTTCTTTCAGTATTAAATGGCATTGCTTTTATTATTATTAATATGAATTAATATCATTATTAATTAATTAAATGACATTATTATTTCGGTATTTAATGGCATTATGATTAATAAGTATTACAGAAATCACTTGACAAAGAATATTTCTTTTACTTGAAAAGTAAAATACGCTAACCACTCTCCAGCCAAAAGGCTGCTGGTTCGAATCCCGCCGTGGGCATGGATGTTTGTGATTGTCTGTGGAAATACTAGTGGTGGTGTTCAGCGGTAGATGGTGTTGATGTAGTTTGGTGGATTGAGTGGTGAAGACAAAGTTGTAGAGCAGGTGCCCTCCCTCGATGAGTCTTTGGACTCCCTGGAGGTGTTAAATAATAATAATAATAATAAAAGTAAACCACTAGTTGAGCTGTAAGATTCACCAACATTGTTCTGTAACTAAGTGTTAAATTCTTAATTTTTAAATGAGTTTAGATATCTCGTTTAATTTAATAATTTTTAACCGTGTTTATTCTAAAAATAAAAGCAAATTGCAATTAAAATCAATTTGAACGACATAATTTTCTGGAATGTGTTTATATTGTTATAGGAATATACTTTATTATATACTTAAAGGCATTATCGTATGTTTGATTATGGCAGGACATCCCACACACTTTGTAATTGCAATACGATGCTTTTTGAAACCACTACAATATGCAATAAGCCTACAACATGCAAAGTGATGATCTAGCATAGGACGATGAAAATCATCTAATATTTTATGCAGAATAACAAAATACTAGACAGAAACTGACGCTTCTATTGCTACCATTAAAAAAAAGAAAAAAAAATCCACTCTTTTTGTGTATTACAAGTTTGTGTGTTACACAAACGGCGAGGAACCGTATGGCTGACGTCATTGAAACAAGGAAAACGTAACTACTACTCTATTATTATTATTATTATTATTATCCAATGTAGAATATTATATATCCCAATTATATTGTTATAATGTAACAGTACCAGCACATATACGCATATAAAAAGTCTTTATATAAAGTTACCATTATGTGCAATACTGAAATGAGCCGTGGTTTACAGAAATCATACTTCCAGCGAGGTGGTATCATAAGCCAAACTGCAGTTACATCTGAAATCAACAAGTGGCTGACGTCATTAAAAGAAGGAAAACAATAATTTAAAAAAAATTCAAGAAACAGTCAGACAGACCACAAACCTACGGAGTATCGCATTTCAAAAGTGTTTAATTTACTGATGATATATTTATAAATCCATGGCTCAAAACCACAGTTCAGCAAATGTCTTTATTCATGTTTTTCTTCAGTTCGTTATTAACGTTGCACCTAAAGAATATGCATTATTCCAGGAGGCTTCTTCAGATTTTATAATTCAGTTTTCGATTTAATTTATTCCCCTTTCCACCTTCTGTTGGCAGAAGGTGGAAAGGGGAATAAAGTTCCTAGATAACTGTACTGTTAAGAGATGATTTTCTTGTTGCCATTAATGAGTTCCGTATGTTAATCTCATCTACTTATCTTTGCAAATTTTGTTTTTATTTTATTCAATTACAAGCTTTCTTTACCACATGTCTTTGAGAGAGAGAGAGAGCTGGAATTAACCCATTTTTAATACAACTAAGTTTCTTACGTTTTACTTTATTAAAAAATAAAATAAAATTAAGAGCATACTAAGAGCATACTAAGGGATCTCTTCTTGAAAGTACATACGGAAGAATCACCTCAACACTTATAAACACTCGAAATTCACTGTTATAGCATTTCAATTAAACTCATTTTCTCCACTCGATAAATCTGTATTTAATGTGCATGGTTCATAATTATTTAGAAATACCAACTGTAACAAAGAAAGATATATTTGATCCATAGCATTTGTAACAAAGGACTTTGCCTCAGCTGTTGGCCGCGTGCTCATCGCCAACTTATCCAATAAGAATCTATTCACGTAAACAAGCAAGTTTAAAGTTCATAATAACCTATTCTCAGCCTTGAAAATGTCTTTTGAAACGCAACGTTTATCAACGCAGGGTAGAGAGAGAGAGAGAGAGAGAGAATCAGATAATGTAACTGTTATTAACTGTACCTTAAACCCTATGATGATACATAGAAATGTGAGAGATGTATATAAAAGCATAAATGATGCCTGGGAATCAAATACTATTTATGAGTATCAAGCTTTTATGATACAGGTGCCCCTGGTTCTCTTTAAAATCCATTCACGGTGCATATGATCAGCACGATGCACATTCCGCTCATCATGTGCATTAGTAATGTATTACGAACAAAGAGTAAAATGTATATGAATTATGTAAAAAAATAATTTGTTTGCAAATTATTTTTTTTATGACATACTTTTATGAGGTACGCAAAACCAAACCAGACTGAAAAAACACGCGCTAACAAACGCACCAACTATTCCAACTATTGGTAGGATTAACCATACTATTAAGCTGTGTTTTTTTTTTAATTTATACGTATTAAGTATTAATTAAGTTTATATCACGGTTACGTCACTTGGCTTCATATGACAGGTAAACTGAACTGAACACATTAAGGGGAAAGAGAATAGCTGAGATGACAGCACTTCCACAACGTACGTAGTCGGTTGACGACGATCGTGGTTGAAGCAACCTGAGTCGATTACCCAAGTAGTACCAGAAAAAAAATTATAAGGGGATATTTTCATTATACGAATTAGTAGTCAGTCTCATTCAGTGTAGTACGAATTTTAATTTTGGTTTCTCATTCCGAGTAATAGGCAGACCAGCAAGAGAACATGCAATTTATAGACATACAACTCTCACCGCAATGTACACAACAAAATATTTTCACTGGAGGGAGGTGCAAGATATCGTTTGGACCATGGCTAAAGCAGCTAATGCCATGAAGAGGTTTACTGTCTGCCAACTTCGTGTATTCATCAGGCTGCTTTACTGCTTTGCGGGATGAATAATCCAAGTTTATGGGAGGAAAATCTTGCCACATTTACGTGCTTCACTCTAGAAAACTTCAATGCAAAAGTGGCAAAGAGTATGATAGATTTGGTCTAGTGGAACGTTACATACATAGCGAAAGACTGTTGGAAACAAACGACAATAACAGATTAGTTATTGTCAGTCTAAATGACAATAACTAATACTTGCTTCCAGAAAAAGATACGACGTGCCTGTTCGATATTTAATATCCAAGTATTCTTGGATATTAAATATTGAACTTTAAACCCTATGATGTTTAAACTTGTCTTCCACCGTTGCAGTTAACCTTAACTGCAACGGTGGAAGACAAGCATTTCTGATGTGCACACTTGTCCAGCAGCAGACTGTAGCACAGACCATCAACTGATAAGGGCCAAACTAAGACTTATGGCACTCCAAAACCTACCGACATTTAGAATGGATGCCAGAGGGTTCACATAAACACTACAAAAGTTGAATGAGCTTTTGAGAGTCAGAGACATAGCGGAAGAAAAAGACATAATACAAGCCATCCAATAAATATCTAGGCCTAATTAGAAGACCAAACGACTCATAGATCTCAGCGTCAACATGGGATCTCATATCAAGAAGAGGCAGACAAAGAAACAAAGAGACATACGGAGCGAATATGAGATTACATCGAGAAGTCAGGAAATAAATCAGGCAGTACAAGGACAAATACCATAGTGAAATATGGAAAGATATAGAGTACTACAGGAGAAGGCAAAATTACAAGGATGTCTGGGCTAGTTCATGAGCTAAAGCACAAGTTAACTCTAAATTGAGCGTTATAAAGGGCAAATTATTTTATAATTTTTTCTAATATATTAAAATAAAAATATTATTTATTCATTTATTAATCCATTAGAAAACAAACAAGCACAACGTGCTACACACGCAGGGCCATGGCTGGATTAGATCACGCCCTGAGGCAAACAATTAAATATCGTCCCTGATGGATCATAAGACAAAAATATAAGAAAATCTCCAATTGCTATTTTGTTTTTATTACAAGAGAAACATTAATGCAAAACGATTACATAATAATATTAATTAAAGGTTTGCTGTACGGGGATATCGCACGATAAAACGGTTTATAAGCTCTTCTAAATTTAAATTATAAGCTATGTCCACTTCTGTCGATAGAGTTGCTAGACCAACCAATCTTTCATGGGTCATTGCTGTTCGCAAATAACTTTGAATCAGTTTAAGCTTGGAAAAACGTCTTTCCGCACTTGCGACGGCGCCTACCACAATATGGGTGAACAAGCGCTCTTATTAACCGCGCCGTGAGGCAAACGCCTCTATGCTACACCCTGTCGACGGTGCGGTACACACGTATTCATATGGATTAATTTTAGTATTTTTCTAGAGAGAGTCAGTTAAAGTTAGCACTAGAAAAGCAGCTCATCAAGAAAGCTGACACATCAAAACAAGATAAAGAGTGGTTTTAGCATACATTAGCGGAAGTTGGCGAGTTGTACACTGGTGGCTCCTCTTCTTATAAAAACAGTGAGCTCTTGGTTGTCGAACATAGCAGGGCTGTTTAGCTTATTTTGATTTGAATATCCTTGTATGAATTTTTTCAGCAAAGCAGCCTGTCTGCACGTCTGCCGAAGTAATGTTAACTATCTTTGATAATCTCTCCTGAAACAACAAGTGGTCAGCTCTTATATCGCTGCCATGTCGTGGCAGCGATATAAGACAGCTGACAGAAAGTTTCAAGAATGGTACTTCGGTGGTGGTACTCCGAAAGCTTTTATTGCACCCAAGGAAAACACTGTTGGTTTTATCGAAAATATGGGGATTTCCTGAGGAATCATAGTTGAAATTAAAATAGACGATCGAAATTAAAATAAATAGCTTAATGAAAAATACTCTAACGTTTTCTTAAAATTGAGCAAGTTCTTAAAAAAAAAAACTTTCTGAAACTCGGTATGCAGTCGTCTCTCCACCTTTCATCTCAGCATCGCTGAGTTTCAATGCATTTCATTGGTGTGTTAAAGGAGATGTAGTGCATGTATTATACCGTCGAATTTGCATAGTTGCAGGGAAAAAAAAATATATATATATATATATATATACTGTATATATAGGAGAAAAATGTCCGTACCAAGGATCGATTACTCTGGAATTATAAGGAAAAATCATTAAAAAAAGCACCTTTAATCGATGATAAAATGGAACCTTTAATTATCGTTCTGTTCTTGAGAATTATGAATAATCAATTTCCAATAAACTGAGGAATAAAATTTCCACCATCCCAATTTTCTAGTGTTTACGGGAAAAGAAGGTGTGATTAGAATGTTTAAAAAACTGCCAACGTTGCTACTTTCCTGATTTTTTTTCTTTCGTTTCGTGCATAATTTCATTGCAAATTCTGAGGGTATTTTGTTGTTGTAACTGAGAGCATTCAATAACATGAATATAAACATCGTTTCAAGCGACGTTTTGATTTTACAACACGCACAACATAAAAAAGCTCTAAATGAGGCCAAAAACCCAAATCTACAACGTCGAAGAAAAATTTCTTAACAGTATCCACAGAAAATGCATTTTGTATTTTTGATATAAAAAGTCTTATTCTAGGTACAGATTATTATCAGGTAAGGTTCTTTAAATAAGTATAGTGAAAGGGTGATTCAATTCAGTGAATCTAATAGGAGGAGTGGCAAGGTACATTCAGAGGGTTTTCATCTGGCAAAACACGAAAATAGCTGGAGAACACGCACGATTAGCAGACATAATACACCTGCTCAAAATCTTAATTGCTGCGGTCGCAACTTCAACCATCCAGTAAAAGATTTCTTATATTGTTGATGCCACCACACAAAGCAACTTAAATCGTGAGATAAAGTATACTGACCTAGTTAGAATCTCACGTTCATGTGCATAATAAATCTTTAGAAATTCCAATGAGCATTTATTATTTATTTATTTGTTAAACTTTTATTGCAGATAAAGTTTTCACTGACACGTGTTTCATACCCCGCTGAAATTCAGATAACATTTCAATATATGCACAATGAGGTGGTAGTAGTAGTTAGTAGCGATTGCAACGCTGATCATTGATTTAAAAATAAAGTTAACGTAAAATAACGTACAGAATCGCTCAAAAACAATGAAAAATCGATTTTCCATTGTTTTTCAGCGATATGCATTGTGAATATTTTACCTTGATATAGTAATAAATAAAAATAACACAAGTGAAGGGAATGTAAGCAGTTAGTGAATTTTTCATATTTGGTGCCCCTTACTGGATGCCTTACGGTCACTACTTTAGAGAGAATTCACTCTCTCTAAGTCTCTGCTAGAAGAGGTGGTAGGGTAGCAACTGCCTTTTCCATACAGAATTATTATGGCAAACACGAACCTCCAGTCCACAGAGAGAGATTCGAACTCCACAGCCTGGCCAACCAGCCGAGGAGGAAAAGTAAACGGAAGTTTATTCACTTGGCTATGCAACTAATTATACATTGGGTTTTATCCTTTATCCAAGTATAAGGAAAAAAGTTTGCGCCTGAAGTAAAGGTGGTATAAGTTCTCATCACTTGCCTTAGTATCTCCCATAATGCAAAGCACATCTCCTTGAGGACATGTATACTGTTATGCATTAAGGGAAGAGCCACTACCCAGACCGGTTTCGACGTTTATTGAGGTAAGGCAAGTGATGAGAACTTATACCACCTTTACTACAAGTTGCCCCAGTCTTGAAAGTACTTCAGGTGCAAACTTTGTTTGCTTACACTTGGATAAAGGATAAAACCAAATATATAATTGGTAGCATAGCCAAGTGAAAAAAACTGCCATAAACTTATCTCTAATCCAGAGAATTTTAATTATAGGGTGTAACACCCTTTGGCAACTCGTATAGGTAAATATGACTTCTCCATTACTTCCACCTTAGTATCAACACCTCTGGGTCTGGCTCCCACTGACGAAAACCCTAAGGATCGAAACCGGTTAGAAGCTTGGGGGATGGATGGCAATGCCGTAGCCAATGAAGTTCTAATTGAGGCTCGGCTGTTGCTGTTACCCCTCAGATGAAATATGAGCGGTTCTGTTCGGTGGTGGCTCTAACCTACCACTGGGTAGAGCCAAATGCTGAAAGTTCTTCCCAGTGACAGGGTGAGCATGTTACGGGGGGGGGACAACGCTGAATTTTAATCCTTCGGGAGATCCCACGAGTTTTTGGAGAGGTAACTCCGCACTTAATACAGGGAAATCGGTCTGGATAGTGGTCCTTCCCTTAATGCATAACAGTATCCATGTCCGCAAGCAGATGTGCTTTGCATTATGGGAGATACTAAGGCACTTACTAAGATGACAACTTATACCACCTTTACTACGAGTTGCCAGAGTCCTAAAAGTACTTCAGGCGCAAACTTTGTTTGCTTACACTTGGATAAAGGATAAAACCCAATATGTAATTAGAGGAAAAGTAAAGTTATTCATTATTTGTTCCAAAGTTCACGTGAAACTGAAGTCAGAGTATTTCCTGCTATTATTCTCTGTAAACCTTGAACTGACTGTCGAAATAGATTGTCAGCCTTATAAACATGTTAATTCATTGATTAGAACGATTCCATTCTAAACGACAGTAAGAAATGAAATTTAATGTATATTTTTGCTGATGAGGTAATTTTTACCTTTCCGGATGTTTACTCGATTATAGCAAACATTCGAAATAACATGGAAAACAGAGAGAGAGACTAAATGATGAAAGTATTCTGCAAGAAGTACTTTATGCAGGAGAAACGTTAGCAACTTGAAAGAAATTGCATTTCGTGAATCTGGAATGCTCTTTGTAAAATCTGAATTAGCGATTCTTTGTAAATTTCTGAGTATCCTTTATTTAAAGCATCGACTGTTTATCTGTTTTATTCAATTTCTTGAACATTCTGTGCATGTGAACCGATATTGCCAAATTCTATGCAGTACTGATTTTAACAAAATAACGAAATTTCACGTTTGTAAAATCCGTAAAATTCCTGTAAAAATAATATCAAACTGCCATTAACATTTGTATAATTATATGCTTACTTGAATGATTTATTTTCAGGACTCGGACATTAAAATTATGTGATGATGGGCGTCTGAACTTGGACTCAAAAGTAAAGCTGTATAACTTGCCTATTTAAGTTAATGATGCTTATTAAGTCTTAAAATAATAATCTTTTATTTTATTCGCTGATATGTCGAAAATAACTGCGATACGTCAACTCATTCAACGGCAATTCATTTATCAATTTCGTCATGAGTAGCAATTCACTGCTGGCAGAAAAATTCATAACAGAAGAGCACTATTAGTTGTGAAATTAAAATGTGTCGGAAAAAATCATGGCTATCGTAAAATTTTCCATAAAAAGTTCTTTAGAGTTGGTAGTCCTGATGAGAACCATATCATCTATAATTTTACTTATTTTTTTTTTCAATGAATACGTCACATCTTCATCGCGCGAATTTCATTGTTACTATGATTGTTGTAAGGCTTTTAAGAACGTTTTCCTAAT
Organism: Typopeltis vanoorti; assembly: GCF_054136105.1. Classification (NCBI taxonomy): domain Eukaryota; kingdom Metazoa; phylum Arthropoda; class Arachnida; order Uropygi; family Thelyphonidae; genus Typopeltis; species Typopeltis vanoorti. Next base: position 128,077,896 of record NC_143560.1, read on the forward strand.
CATGCTTTTTTTTAATGATCATGATTCCTTACATAAAAGATTGGGCGAATAATATTATGTTCACATCGCGGATGGGCAGCAGCAACTAAGAAGAAACTTGAAACAAAAACGAATTTTGTGAACTAAACAGGGGATGATGCTTTTCCAGATGGCAGCAGTAGAAAGAATGAATGAGCTTGCAGAGTTGAGCTCCGAATGAGTCTTGAGCTACTGTTGCACGCTATTCAACGGATTTATTAGAGAGAGGGAGAATTACTGATGCTGGTTCAGATGAATTGGCCATGGAAGTATCTTGCAGAAGATGCGAGTGAGAGATCAGCCTAACTGCTCTTTTCTGTATGGAATCAAATATTTTTAGAGATTTCTTAGCGTCACTACTCCAAATGCGAGAACAGCATTCAAGGATTTGGCTAGATTTGTGCCTTTATAATGCTAATAGCTATTCAGAGGTAAAATAATACTTTGAACGCAAGAAAAATTCTAATTTTTTAACTGTTAGGGAGTCATGATTGTAATATATTTATGCCAAGAGAGACAATTGATATAAGAGGCTCTGCTCTGTAGCTCAGTCGGTATAGACGACGCTGCTTGGTTGGAAAGAGCAGGGTTCGAATCCCGTCTACAATATATTGTGACTTTTAAATTCAAAGACATCAGACAGTGGACTGGTATGAACTCTGAGAAACTGCTCAGAGTAGCTGAGAATTGCTCAAAACTTGCCAAGGTGGTCGCCGACCTCCGATAGGAGATGGCACTCAAAGAAGAAGAAATTCAAAGTGAGTTAGCAGGACTTATAAGCAGATGGCAGAGTTCCTCCCCCACACCTCGGAAACTCGTGCAAACCGACTATAAGAACAGATACAATTTACAGTCATAGTAGCCAAAGCAGATAGAATTAACAGTTCTGTCATAAGCAGCATGATAAACCGTTGAGCCTAACATAAAAGAGAAGATGGGATAAAATAGGAGATTTTATGTTACGGTAAGAAGAGAAACCTCATCTCCTTTATCCACTTCTTTTCCAGATGGCAGCAGTAGGAAGAATGAATAATATTTTATAGGAAATAAGGATTTCGTTTTGCTGTCATTAAAACTGCGAAAGTTGAGCAAACCAATTTGACAAAAGTTTAGAGATTCAGCATAGCAGAGAACATATCCGATGTTTGGAATTAGTCAACGGACACCCCATAGGCAGGTGTATCGTGCCATGTAACGAGTCACGTGTTTGCAGCCGGTATAAATTGGAAGAATATGATGCTACCAAATCAGTGCAAATGTGTCCGGGTGAAAATGGCTGCGAGAGGGGAACTGACGGAGTTTGAAATATGCGTTGTCATAGGATGCCACGCTGTAGGCCTATCTGTTCAGAAAACTGTTGACAAATTGGGTCATCCCGGGTCAACAATCAGCGATACCAAACTGAAATAGAAGCGCAGGGAGGCAACTGCAAGTGCTACCCGCACTAGACGACCCATCACACTCACTCAAAGTGACCGTAAAAACTGTCATTCGTCTGCCGAAACGTTGAATGCGTAGTTCGGGGCATCGACTGGAACACGAATCTGCACAAAACGTTTAGAACCGAGATTCACAACATGGCTTTCATGGTAAGACTGCAATATTCAAGCTCCACATTACCCGAACAAACATGCGGTATCGTCTTAAATGGTAAAAGAGCGTGTACAGCGGGACGTGGAAGCTTGAACTCATTGGGAGATGGGTTCGAGGTTATATTGGGAGTGGTCGTATAATTTAGCGCTTGTGTGAAATTAGTGATTTTTATCTGTTTTTTTTTTTTTTGGTATTTTTTCATCGGAAAATTAGAGTATTATAGTGTATTAGTGTACATTTTCGTGTTTTTAGAGTATCAGTATATTTATAACATTTTTATTGTGATATTGTCGGCATGGCACCAATGCTACGAACAATGGCGGCAAAGACCACGTTGCCCTGCGATTTGAATTCACGGGAGATTATTCAGCGCAGTGTATGCGAAATGTATGCATAAAGAAAACTAAAGAATATGTGGAAGGAAATTTAAACAGGAGAGAAAATGTGTATTAAGTGTTTTTAAAAGTGAGTGTCTGTTAGGTGACGAGAATGCAACAAATAAGATGGGAAATTATGTTAATAACGTCGAATGTGCAGCCGTGGAAATAGAGGAGAACGAAATGGGCTTAAACGGTCTTAAATGTTACCATTCATAGGACAAAGCACAAAATTGAAAAACTGCAGAAGTGGCAAGAGTTAAGCAGGGCTGAAAAAAGAAGAAGCAGGTGATCCGACAGAATAATAAAGACCGACTGAACAAACAAGAAAAACAAGTTAAGGAGAAAAATATGTATGGAGACTCAATAATCAGGGGAGTACTTAACGAAAGTATGACAAAATCGTGTTTCTCGAGTGCAAAAATTCACGATATTAGCTACGCCATCCGGATACATAAAAGGTAAGTCGAAGGAAATGATTGTCTTGGTTGGTACCAATGATTTGAGAGGCGAGAAGTATATTCTATGAAGAGGATGTAAAGGAGCTGTTAGAAGAGGCAAAACTGAAGAGTGAGAAGGAGAAGATTGCAAGTCTCCTACCATACTATGATAGACGCGAACTGAGGAGAAGGGCATTGATAGCCAATGAGTCTATACGTAGATTGTGCAAAAGGAATGATGTAGATTTGTGGATCTGTGGTCTCTGTTTGACGGAAAGAAGGATTTGTACAATGTGGATGGACCGCATCTGAATGGCTTTGGTATGAGATGTCTGGAGAGTGCTTTGTTCACCGAGCATGTGGAAGGGCAAATTCAGGGAAACTTACGCAGTTAGGGTGGAAGAAAGCGAGTTTGTGTGAATGCACCCATGAAGCGAGTGAGTGTGAGAATAACTAAGTGAGGAATTTAGTCTAAGCAAAAATAGTGCATTTTGGGGTAGTCAATTCAGAAAGAAAAGGTGAGTGGAGGAATAAAGGGATGCTGTCGTTTCTATATACTAATGCCAGAAGTATGAGGAACAAGAGAGAGGAGTTTCTGGTATTGATCATTGTAACCTCGCCAAAGGTTATAGGCACATTAGTGAGACTTGGCTAACAGCAGATGATGTAGTGACAGGGATTGAATGTGAAGGGTTTGGTATTTTCAAGGAAGATAGAGAATATAGGATGGGGGGGGGGAGTACTGCTGATGGTAGTAGATGAGTTGCAACTAAAATATCTAAAAGTTGTCATTTTACAATAAAATGTTTGTGCCATTTTACTTCTAGTTTGGTTTGAAATATAATTGTGTTCTATCACAAAAAAAAAAAAAAAAACGTTTCCCTGAACCAGAAATGGATCGGGATAAATAAAAAAAAATGAATAAAGGATTCCCGATCCATTTTATTTCCGATCCAATAAAGCATTCCCCATGATTGGACGGAGTACCAAAAAATATCGACGGCAAGCGTTCAACGAAAGAGAAACAACATCGCCAACCTGCTTCAGACATGTCACCAAAACGTTTCACGAACTTTTGCCTCCATATACAGATGGAACCTGGACTCACCGGCGTAGCAATTAAGTACTTACTGCTATTCACCTGAATTTATAACTACGAAGTTGGGTTATCAAAACTTCGTTGTCTGAAAGCAAACAATAGCTAAACGTAGAGCTGGATATTAGACCAAAACTCTTCAGCTTAGAACCTGATATTGTGTTTACTGGTCTGAAAGAAAGCAGTGCCAATCTTCGCGTTGATATACGAGTATTTAATATATTTTGTACCTTTTTTTTTCACAGAAACTTAATTCTTTGAATGCACAAATACTTGTCACTTTTTTGATATAATTCACAATATATCCCATTCCTATCCTAATTTTCCTTCGACTTAATTTTCCATTAAAAATATTAAGGTTATGCGTGTTATGCTGACTGCTCTACAATTTGTGCTGTGTGTGTGTGTGTGTGCGTGCGTGTCTTCTGGTAGTAAAACATGCTATCAATAAATAAACGGTTGGGTGGGTATGGGCTAGTGGGTCGCTGAGATCTTTTGTCCAAGTGAGCCACGGAGAGAAAGGTTTGAGAAACATTGCCATTCAGATCAAAATTCTTAAAAAGAAAAGAAAAAAAAAACGCGAAGCAGTTCGCATAAGCAGAAAATTCCATAACTGAGAATGACTGTGGCATTCCACAAGAAACAATTCTGTCGCCATGCCTTTTCAACATCTTTGTGAACAATCTAACCTTAGCTTACAGTTCACATGTATCAGTACGTAGATGACACACTACTCATATTCATATCCAGACCCATCAACAGCCATATCTAGACCCATCAATAACCATATCCAGACCCATCAACAGCCTTACAACACTTCCGGGTGGACCCTAACATAATCCTGGATTGGCTTATGCGTAATTCTATCATATTAAACTGCAATAAATCTCAACTCATCATCTTTAGGAACCTCATACTGTCAAATCGTTTACGCGAACGAAAACATCCCCTTGCTCAACAATCCAAGAAGTTACAAACTCAAATACTTAAGACTCCCACTTTGATTACAACATGCGATGGAAAATCCTCGCGTGAGCATGCACACACACTATATATACAAAATACTGCGCATATTACGCTTTAAAATGCCATAGGTCAGTCTATACTGAGACATGATATATCTCACTACAATTCCACTCCACAATATTTAATGAAGAAATTACGTTCATTTACAAAATAGGCGGGCAACAACGACAACAGCTCTGGCGTGCAAAACAGCTCTTTTCCTATCAATTTTTTTCATCAATATATACCAACAACAGAACTTTTCTAAAAAAAAAAAAAAATGCCGACAACCATTCCATATCAATTTAGACCTCAGCATACAGCATACATAGCATGTAATTACAATAATGCATATGGTAAAGCAACTCAGCAATTCTGCCCGAGATCTATTAAACAAACTTTTATACAACATAAACGATCCTACTTCATAGCCGTAGATTTCAGATCGCTGTACTAAACATCTAGCAGTAATAACGTCTCATACTATTAAACTAGCCACATATTAAAAAAAGCAATAAAATTATCTATTATTATTACACACATACTTAAAGGCATTACACACATACATAAAGTCAGAATTTGATATGTTTCTTAAAGACCAGGAGAAATTTTACATGCACTAGGCGAAAAAGAAAAATGTGGACTATATAATATGATCAATCAAATGTACACAACTGGAGAAAGTTCGACAGATTTTGAAAAAAGCATTATGTTAGCAATTCTAAAAATAAAAAATAAAAAAGCCTGAGCATAAGCATGCGAAGATCACTGAATGTTAAGCCGATTATCTTACAGTTACCGTATTGAAAGGAAAATAGAAGAACATTTACCTGATGACTAATTTAGCTTCAGAAGAAATAGAGGAACAAGAGAAGCTATACTAACTCTCCGAGTAATCAGAGAAAAAAACGCTTAGAATAAACATACTGATACTTATAGCATTCATTGATAAAGGAAAAAACCTTTTGACAACATTCACTGGAAGATTACAATGACAGAAGACTGATTTATCAACTATACTGCTCAAAACAAGAACACTCAACTGCGTACAAAATCATGTTAAGACTTTTCGAAACATTTCTTAGCCGTTTTAGCATGTGGGGGGGGTACAAAACGTGGCGTGTTGCGCTCACCCCCACAGTGCATAATTATCACTTCAATTGTAAACTTGTGTCACCTACCACCAACCACCCATTATTTTGTTAAAAATGGCAGAGCAACATGATATCCCGGAATCCATGGCATGGAGAACTATTGGTCAATTAGAAGCTGGACAAACGCAGCAAGTTCTCGCTCAAGCGTGTCGTGTATCTCAAAGCGTAATTTCACGACTTTGGAATCGCTTTCTGGAGACGGGAAATGTCTGCCGAAGACAAGGGCAAGGTCGCCCATTATCAACAACTCCAAGAGACGATCAGTATTTGTCATTACTTGCCAGAAGAACATGCCTGGCATGCTTTAGGTAGGTGCGTTCTGCTTGACTAGTGCCACCACGATCGCTTCAGGAACTCGAAACTGTTCTCCCAGAAGAGTGGGGAAATATCCCACAAGAACTATTTGATCTTCTTACGGCCTATTAAAAATTAACAAAAGCGTCTTTGGCTATTCTTGTTAAAATTATTTCACCCTAAAATGTATAATTTGTTAAATTTGTAATAAATATCGATGGTTTAAACAATATCTCATCAATTACACCCCGACCATAAGTAAGAAATATTTATTCATACATAAAGTACCCAATGGTTATAATTATTTGCAGAAATTTATAATTATCCGACAGAAACTAAAATATCCCCTAATTGTTTTGAGCAGTGTATATAAAAATCAAACTGCAGTCATAGGAAAACAAGGACAAGAAGCTAAAATAACAAAGGGTTAGACAAGGGTGTGGTCTCTAACCATTACTTTATAATATTTACATCGAAGAAGCTGCGAAGTAAATCAAAGAAAAATTCAATAGTGGAATAAAGATCGATGGGAGGCTTTATAATATAGTACGATTTACAGGCGACATAGCCTTAATAGCAGGAAATGAAAAAGGAAAGGAACTACACGAATCACTTGCAAAGATGAATAAACTCCTAGATGAAAGATGCAAAATGAAGATTAATGAAAAAAACAAACAAACAAAAGTAATGAAGTGTACCACGGATGGAGAGTAAATCATAAATCTCACAATACATATGTGACAGTATAAATGCAAGTAATAGAGGAAGCTTAATAAAATAAAATGGGAGAAATTGAAGACATTTGAGAATAAGAATTCCACAAACCAAAAATGCATTTCACACACACACACACACACACACACATTTATTACAGAAATTATTACTAGTCTAATTATATACTCTAAATGGCACTTAAAATCTTCATATAATTTGAACAAATAACACAAAAAAAACGATGAAAGCCAACACAAACAAATAGAATTTGTTTGTGTTGGCTACATCGAAAAAAACTTGTCGTGGAAGCACTGAATGTTCTAGTTTTTTGTTTACACTCTGTACTTCTCATGCAAGCGCATTAGTGATTGTACTGAGTGATAATTCGCTTTAAAAATTAGAAAATTGAAAGAGGACAAACCGATGATGCGCGTTTAGCTGGAGCGTCAGTGACAAAAACTGCCACATAATTAGGTGTATCGAGATCGACAGTTTCTAAGATTATATCGGCATACACAGATCATGGCAAGACACCATTATCGAAGAGAAACGAAAATTAAAAATGGCGCTAATCGTCGATCATTGAGAAGGATTGTTTCGAAAAATCACAGAACTGAATATTCATCATGCAGAACCTGTTTCCACAAATACTGTCCGACGTAAGAATCATAAATCCAATTTTCACGTAGAGCTGCAACTGTTAAACTTTTGATTACTGAAAGGAATGCTCAGATGCGTCAACGATGGTGTCACGACCTTCAAACCTTAGAAATTCAAACCTTCGACATTAGAAAACGAAACGTGATTTGGTCAGATGAGTCGACCTTCACGCTGTTTCCTACATCAGGACGAGTTTACGTTCAGAAAATACCCAAGGAAAACTACAATCTGGAATGCGTGGCTCCAAAAGTAAAGTACGGGGGTGGTTCTCTGATGGTCCGGGCAGCAATATAGTGGTATTCTGTTGGTCCCATTATTACTATTCATGACAGAATTACTGCAAATGATTATTTGGACATTTTGGGTAATCAAGTGCATTCTATGATCCAAACGTTATCACCAAACTACAATGCAGTAGTAGAAGACGACAATGCCCCATCCACTTGGACGGTAGTACAGTCTTAGTTTGAAGAGCATGAAGGTGAACTTCAACTTGAACTTCCTCGGCCAACAGAATCAGAAGATTTGAACATTATTGAAACACTGTTCAGATTTGAAAAGTAGAATGAGAAACAGTTTCCCACCTCCAACGTGTTTAAAACAACTTGAAGAGGCTACATTATACGACAACAAGAATAATGGTAAAAAATTACACCAGAAACAACTCAAAATTTACTTGAGTCCATTCCAAGAATTCAAGCTTTACAGAAGGCAAAAGTTGGTCTAACACCATATTAATAAAGAAATATGTACGTATAACAAATGTTTCCATTATTTTGTCTTTTTGCATGTATATATAATATTATACACGGGTATCCAAAAGCTAAGGAGAAACTAAATTTTTAGATATATATATATATATATATATATAAAAACATTTTCCTGACTATAGTCAGATGTGGAAATAAATTTACTGACAGAATGCTAATAAATTATATTTCAAAAAAATGTGTTATAAATTTAGTACAAATTAAACTGCACGCTTTAGTAAAAGTTAAAAATTTCCTAAGGACGTAGTTAACGTATTAATGTATAGTGCTTACAGAAAATTATGCGGAGAGACATTTCAATATGGAATACGTCCATCGCGAACTGCGATATAGCGCTCACGATGTCATACCATGATCAGCACCAAGTGATTCGGGAGTTGAGGAAAATTGGCCCACTTCTCCTTCAGAACAAGCAGCAAGGCCTTGTTTGTTTCTTGGAGAGAAATTTCGAGCAGCAATGCGTGTGTCTATTGCGTCCCAAGCATAGTCTTATGTGATTAAGATCTGGAGAGCGGTGCTGCTGGTCACTCGATTCGATTAATATCCTCGGTCTCCAGAAGTATCTCCACTGCTCGTGTGGCATTGCCATCCATAAAAATGATTTCTTCGCCTACAGCACCACTGATCAATCAAACATGACGTTGAAGAACTTCGTTGCAATATCGTTCACCAGTCATAGTACCTTTTTCCAGAACTTGTAGCTCGGTGCATCCATTAAATATAATGCCTCCTGACATCATGACTCCAGGACAGCCGTATCTATCCCTTTCAAGAACATTCTTGCAATTGTAAGCGGTACCACTTTCCCGCTAGATCAAGTGTCGTCTAGAATCGTAGGAAAGACTAAATCGACTCTCATCTGTAAAGAATATATTAGATCATTGATGTCTTGTCCAATATTTATGGATATAACAAATGTGCTCCAAGAGGAGCTGTGGATAAAGGGACGCAGACTACAGGTCTTCGGGAGCATAGGCCTACCTGCTGTAGATGTCTTGACACAATTTGTCGAGATATCCACGTACCTGTTCTTGAATGGAGTCGAGTTGCAAGTTGACCTGCCATGGTTTATCTATTCCGTTTTGATGTCATGACCAAAAATGTGTCTTCATGCTCCGGGGAGACCCCCCCCCCCCCTTAGTAAACGTCTGGAACACATTCTATTGGTTTGGAGCACTGTCCAGAGCCTGGACAATGCTAGATGAGATTCCAAACTCTTGCCTCTTCTCCTTCTAGATTCTGGCATCTTGCCCTGAATGAAGAGTTTTTTAATTTATCCCTTTGCTCGGGATGATTCTTTTCTCTGTTTAAGTTCACATTTCAAGGACACTGATCTTCTTTTTAATCGCCTTGTTGTCGAAGACGTTGAGCAATAATAAACCACACAGAAGACAAAGGATCTGACCAGTCTTCTCTTTGTGTTGATATATATTTTTCTATTTTTCCAGATCTTGGTGAGCTGTCATTGCAGATCTTCCCATTGTAATCTGTCTTCTTAATTCCCCCATGTCGCTCCCGTTGGCCGAGAGCAATGAATCCAGATAGATAAATAAACGGATCAACTTTTATCTGTTTGTAAGTAATCCTGAAGTATTTCCATTATTCCTACCTAGGATCATCAGCTTTGTTTTACCGACATTGATCTTGAGTCCATATGCCATTATACTGTTTCGTGTCCTTTTCATTTCCTGTTATTAGTGCTATATCATCAGGTCATACATACTATTCTATTATTCTCTTTCCATTCTGTTCCACAGTTACAGGTTCTGCTCTGCTTTTCCTAAGTTAAAAAGGCAGAACATATATACGATTTATACAAGTTTTTTTTTTATATTAATTATCGCTGAAATGTTTCTGCTTCTTGCAGACTACATAATGTGGATAATAACAGGGAAATGACACGTATAGCAAGTCATTCTTATAACCGGTCAACGGCTTAAAATGCAGAATATTTCTGTCCTCCTATCTTCTGTTCGGCCATTCCAAATTCTTCTTCTCCTTCTTCTTCTTCCTATAGTTTTGGTAGATGCTTACGCTGAGGGCCTGCAAGAACCCTTGTATTTCCTAACCGTTATTCCAGGATAGGATGGCTAGCGCTATGCCTATAGTATATTTACATGTAAATTGCGTGTGTTCTTCTGGACGGTTTTCCTGGAAAAACCTGAGTTTCCCAGGTCTTTCTAATTGAAAGGCATCGGCAAAACCACCTGAACTGTCTGAAATCTCACACTCATTGAAAGTTTTCAATGAGTGTGAGATTGATTTAGCCATGTGTGGCTTAATTATATTTTAATAATATAATTAAACAATAAAAATAATTAAACAATAAAAATAATTATATAATAAAAATAATATTTTCATATTTTAGGTTTAATAAGCATCGCCACTTAACCTACAGTCTGTGGATCCGAATCCTACTGTGCCATGGATAAATCCAGATAGATAAATCTGTATTCATCCATGGTAAATAAAGATGAAGATGGATGTTTGTGAATGCCTTTAAGTGGGAAATGTTTTCTTTCATCGTATGGATCTGGATAAATCCAGATAGATAAATCCAGATAGATAAATCTGTATTCATCCATGGTAAATAAAGATGAATAAAGATGGATGTTTGTGAATGCCTTTAAGTGGGAAATGTTTTCTTTCATCGTATGGATCAGACCACTGCCCAGCTACTGAAATGGCTTGAAAAATTACCGCATCTATTCTCAAAAAGGAGAGCAGAGTATAGAGTGGGTGTGAGAAGTATGTAATAGTTAACTGTCAAGGGTAGTTATGTTTTGTAGGTTAATTCACTGGTGGAATCAATATTAAGAAAAAAAAGTGGTGGAAGCAGCTGAATGTACGATTTTGTTGATGATTGAATGGCTGCTTTATTTTTATAATTTTAATTAGGCCACGCCCATCCGATTATTTTCTATTTTTTTTCATGAAGATCTTATAAGCAAAACATGATTTACATTCAGCTTCTTTTTTTGCATTGCTGATCTAATCAACTCGAAATAGGCTCTTCTAAATCTAAGTGCTTTCTCAGATAATGTAGCATAGCCTCCACTCTCGAGTGGGAGCGATATTGGATCCAATTGTAAATAGAAATTTATCTAAAGGAGAAAAAAGTTTCAAAATAAAACCTGGAAGGAATACAGAAGTAATATTAAAATAATATAAAAACAATTACACGATCCCTAATGCTATATCACTAGCATATGAAACAGAGATTCTATTAAGATAACAATTCTCACTCCCCCCATCCACACTAAAGTCATAAGACGCTCATGAACTAGGTTTGATTGACTGCATTAAGGATGAAGCAAACTATTGCTATGGGGGGACAATATTTTATATCTGTTAATTTCATGTGTTCGCAGCCGCAATAGGCTTATTTTGCGAGAAGAAAACCTTGATGCCCTTGTGTGAGACAGGCTAACTCAGCTGGAAAGCCCTTATTAACATGAAGAAGAGCTAAAAATAGGAATATGTCAGGGCTATATGATTGTGTTACGAAAGGTCTGCCATGATGATGTCATTTATTGAGTTAACGAAAAACAGTGATGATGATGCTCGTTCCTGGAGATATGAAACTCAGTCAAGATGATGCTCATTTAGTGAGTTAACGAAAACAATAACGATGATGATGATGATGATGACGATGCTCATTTATTAAGTTAACGAAACTTCAGCCATGATGATGTTCATTTATGTTTCATTAACATTTGAACTGTGGAATGATTGAAAGCCATTAATTTAGTGATTCTATAAAAGCAAAAAAAAAAAAAAGCAGCACTGTGATTTTCATAAAACACTTAGTATTGTTTGGAGGGTTAATTCCAAAACTAATAGACAAAAGTACACAAAATTTAATTGTACATTGTCAACTCCAATAAAATATCTAAATAAATAATATATTCACCTAGCATGGAAGAAAAGACAAGCAGTCTTTCAACTGTTAGCGCATCACAGTGATAAGGAGAACGCAACAGATACGAGATGTTCAGACATTGGCTGCATTGGGTCTTCCGATAAAGTTCACATTTCTGTCTCAGTGGGACAACTCTTTAGAAAATACGCTATTGGTCTTTTCGTTAATGATGTCACAGAATTCGAATATGTTGGCTGATTTCTAAAAAACTCACAAAATTTGACTTTAATTTCGGTGATGCAACAGTAACCATGCCGAGTAACGATTTGTGGATTATTTTAGAACTGTTTATATGGAATACCTGACAAATATTCAAAAGGTATGATTGTATTTGTTTCTGTTGGAAAATATGATACATTCATTAGCTGTAAGGAGGGTTACTGACCGAGCTTTGCCTCGTTTCTAATATATTATTTTATAAAGTTGACAAGAACAATGCGATTATCTCTATCGATTCATTAATGATAAGGGAGAGTCTTTAAAACGATTCGATAAGAAACGAATTTCGTTCTTCAGCGTTTTGAATGTCTTCAATCTTGCTGCAAAAGAACCGTAGCTTGATTATATGATGGCGCATTAATTAGAGTGATAAATTATATATTAGTTAATAAACTGAATTTTATATCTGAAATTTTAGCACATCCAGATTATCCGCACAGCGAAAACTAAGATCAGTTTTAATTGTCCCTCTTAACGGGAGTGTTTCTAAATTAATTAATTTATTTTATTTTATTTTATTTATTTCACTTTGACAAAGCTCTCAGTTATCGTGATTGATTTCTTAAACAGAATATGTTGATGTTTGTAGTAATTACTTGGGTAAAACGTCTATATCAAAGAATTACGGAAAGGTCTCATAGAAATTTATGAAAAGCCAGAAAAGTTAAAAAAATTAAAGGGGGAAAAAAGATTAAATGAAGAGGAAAAAATGAAGTGAATTATATCTTACTTGGGAATTATGAAGAGAAAAAAAACTATTTTTCTGTTTTAATTTTTTTAAGTTTAAAAATACTTTGAACGGTCCAATTATATAAAAACGAAAAGAAAGGGGGGAAAAATATATATATGTTAACGACTTAGAGGTTTAACAACTTATAATTGTTTTACACGTGCTGCTTGAAATAGTTCCTCTCTCTCTCTCTCTCTCTCTCTCTCTCTCTCTCTCTAAAGGAACTGTGCAATCACAAAAGCTTATCTTGATCAAATACTCAGGGAACTGTTAAACCTGAATGTGTTGGCGTGTATATACATAAACATATTGAAGCGTTCAAACGACTGTTACCAGTATAATGTAAACATAACTTCTACGTACTTATTAAAACTAATACATATTTTAGAGGTAAATTTATAAACAGTAAAATATTCACATATTGACAACAAATACGGTATTATTCTAGAGTCCAACAATTCAAATTATTTGGGAGCATGTGCTTTCTGTTCAGCCAGCTGCAGCGCCTTTGTTTGCATATCTGGCTGATCATAGCTAGCAAACATTCAGATAGATTAATACTGAGGTTTTATATGCAATCGTACACGATCTAGCATATCCATGGACTCCCAGATTTTTCTCTTGGTCATGTCATAAAAGTGGTGTACGATAGTGTATGATTTCTGAATCGTTCCATAGAATTTGGAACTATCAACTGATCCAAATGATGCTTCTGTTGAAGCATCATTTGGATTAGTTGACAGTAAGACAAGACCTGCGGCAAACGTAATTCTCTGGTATTATTCTGTCTCTAGCATGCTACTCAATAAACTGTTCGATAGATTTCTTCGTCTGACTATAGCATGAGATTCTGCTGTTATACCAGAGGAGATAAATTTAAAAATGGATATTTAAGATGACTGTATCCAGGTTTAACCAGTCGGAGTAGTGATTGAATTTTGATGAAAAATAAACAGTATGTTTTATTTTGTATTTTTTTAAGGATTTTGGGTAGTTTTACTGAAATATAACCGATATAAGGAAGATAAATAAAACCTTTAACTTCATCATAACCGACAACGCGTTGAACTCTCTTGCTTATAAGGAAGCTCGTTAGCAGTCAGTGAGTCTAGAGATGGTGCATTTATTATAGTAGCAAGGTATTTATCCCAAATTGAAGTTCTTTGGTTAACTTTCCTGGTCATTAAGAAAATAACTCTCTTTCTCGCTCTCTCTCAGTTGAGAGAATTGAGAGAATGCCCATTTTTTTAAGTTTAATGGTGTGTACAGGCATGGAGTTATCTATTACTATAGTTTTTTTTTTCAGACCCTTTAATCAGTTTCAAATCCAAAAAAGGAAACGAACCATTAGCCACTAGTACACAAGTAAACTGATCCTGGGATGTTAGTTGTTGAGATGGTCTAGAATATCAAAAAGGGACTGTTGTACGTGGTTCCAAATTAAGAAAACGTATCGACATGTACTGTATCTCAACATATCTTACGTTTGAGAGGGCATTCTTCTAAAGCTTTCTTCTCAAAACTTAATTGAAGGTGAGTCAGCTGACTTACCTCATACGGAGAAAGCAGGTTATTTCCTTCAAGAAATCGATCCCACATACTGGCAAATCGGCAAAGAGAACACACGCAATTTACAGAAAAAGGTACTGTTAGTGGGCGGCTGTTGACTTCCTACATATATGGTGAGAGTATCGTTGCGTGCAGATAAAGGATTTAGAAGTTTTCACGGTGGCTGTATGGCGTAGAGCGCATTCCGCAATGAGTCTTTGGACTTTTTGTTTTCACTGCTGCAACCAACTATCTTTTATTTCGTCATCATACGTGCATTCCATCTCGAATTTTCCGATTATAATTATAGTTAGCGTGCCTTGTGAACCGAATAGATAGCGTACCAGCTCTCCAAATCACCAGGTTATGTAGATTGAATTCCATCGTGGACAGCCATGGATATTTCCAAAAGTCTTTAGGTGGTAGATAAATTTCATCCCCGGTATGAGACCACCATCCCGCATTAAAAAGTATGTTTGATCCGTAGAGCAAGGAAACTGGATAACTCTCAGCCCGCCTATAGCTTACAACCTTTATTCGAAGAATTCATATAAATAAAAACGGACGTGTTCGCCCTGTGATCTATCGGTACTTGTAATGCTGTTTCATCATTACGTTCCCACGCGCATATTTACAATAATGCTTTACTATTTCCAGGTTAAAGAAATATTTCACACAAAAATCTAGTTGGTGTTATGCAAACGTATATTATTGTAACCCCACCTTATTTCGTGGGTATACCGGATTTTTTTAAATTTTTTATTTATTTGTTTATTATTATTTTTATTTTATTTTATTATTATTATTTTTTTTTTTTTTTTTGAGACAAGCCATATAAACCCAGCGAGCTGTACAGGCTTGTCCACAGCAGTCTTTTATAAATATCCATGCCTTACGTGGGATTCCAGATTCCAACAAGCAAAACTTTACTAACAGCGCAACCGAGCTAAGTGGCTCTTTTTTCTTTTCTTTATAAAACTGTCTTTTCCAGAAAGTAAGCAATCACGCAGCAAGGGAATCACTGATGTCAATATTAATAAATAAATGCCAGAAGTCATGCCGAATCCTTATTTTCTGCATATTTGCTTGGAAATACTAAGTCAAAGTATCATAAATTTTCAAAGGCAAATCATATTATGTAACTTATTACTAAAACGCGTATAGTACGCCGAAACGAATTCGTAATTAGATGTGATCTAACATAATATCATCAACAGCCTCCCTGCTTCTTATAAATGAAACTAACAAAATAACTAAAACGTGGACTCGAAAATACACGTTCACTTTTGTAATATGGAGTTCATCATTTGGGAAAATTTAGCAAGTTCGTGTTATAAATTCGGTTAACTCGTCTTTGGTTTGGGCAGCATTTTTTTATTTTTATTTTTATTTTTTGTGAACAGTGTCGGTGTTGAGCAGACCGCTGAAAACACACACACCTCTGTTTATAGTGCTACGAACATTGAACTCCGAGAGGCATCTGAACATTCTGGACAATGCAGCACTTCCCACTCTGTGGCGTTTCTACGGAACTCATCGTTATCTCTTTCAGCAAGACAATGCACCATGTAATAAGGCTGCTGCTGTAACTGCGTAGTTTGTGGATGGACATGAACGTCACACACTTGACTGGTTGCCACAGATTCTTGTCGAGTCCGCTCCACAGCAGTCCAGGACCTCGTTACACGCCAAAAGGAAAAAAAAGATCCAAAATTCCCATTGATTGCTATCGGAAGCTTGTGGAAAACATGTCCTGTATAATTGATGCAGTCGTCGCAGCGAAAGAAGTCCTACCATCTTATTAAGTTGGCCACCATGTTTGTTTCTCACACCATGGTGTTCATTAACTTCGTTCCAATGTAATAATAACTTAATAATAATGTAATTTAATAATTTAACCATTCGAGACAAGGAAGTGTTTTATTCCCATTACTGTTCGTTGTGGTGATGAAGAGTATCCTACTTAACGACCAAAAATGAAGCATTGGTATCTTCAGACGATGTGGGTGTCGCACATTCAGAGGAATGCCAGTAGAATAAGGTATGCATGTTTCACAAATGAAAAGCACGAGTTTCCGGGAGGAGAAGTCGTGCCCCTTCTCCATTTGAGACCGAATAACTCACCTCCGGCTGAAGAGCTCTTACTCTTATAGAGGTTCTTTACATAATAGAGTGGAAATGAACCAGGAATTCAAACCACAGAAATACCAGTTGCGTATAGATAGTAAGAATAGTCTGTTAACGCATGTTTTAATAAATCAGGGAGAAAATTCACATTAAATGTATTAGACTCGATGGTTCTGAGGACTTTCCTCGGTGCTGAAGAGGGTTGATCATTTCAAATATATAGGAAGCATGCTTTCTAGTGATTGTACTTCAGATCACGAGATAAGATATCGAGGACATTTTCATTGGGCTAGGATAATAATTTAGAAGTATTAATAATTAATACCCTCGACACCGCAAGGTAAAAGAGGGTAAAAGGAAGATGAGATGAGAGATAATAATTAATAATATTAATATTGATTAATATTGATAATAATCAAAGAATTAATTAATTCTTTAATAATGTAAGCTGTCTATTTGGGTTCTACAGTGAAGGTCCACTCAAATGTAAGTTTTTTGAATGACAGAATTTATTTGTTATGTATTTTGTCTTATGCAGAAAAATGAAGGCTACAATAATAGCAAAAAACAAAATGAAACAGAATAAGAAATATGAACATTAAAACTATATTCGGAATAAAAAGTACTGAAGAATTACTTGCAAACTTCAGCTTGAAGTGGTGTGGACACACGAGAATGATTTTAGAATTAATACCAAAAAGAATGTATGCTATGAAGTTTGAGAGGGAAATGACAACGAAAAAGGTAGAAAGCCCAGATAAGAAGACTAAGACTTAGAAACCGGAATAATGTTCATGAAGAAGAGATTTTTTGCTGAAGCAATCGTTACGATTGGAAGATGTTGCGAGGAATCGGTGAAACTGCATAGTGACATCTCTTACAACCTTTTGTGTTCAGCTGTTAATTTTCTATATATGAATTTCATTTTAATAAATCCTACAATTTTCTACGGAGGTTTTAATTTATTTTTTAACATAATTCTGCGTTGTTTTTTTTTTTTGTGGGCTGTCTGCTTCCACAGAATGTGACAAGTTTTCTGTTTATTCTCTCTGACTGATTAAAACTATCGTCACCAGTGTTTTGTATTTATTTGGAAAATACTTGGGTCATTATACCACCAGTAGCCTCTCCCCTCTACTGGATTCGCCGTTTGCTTCTCCGCCATGGTTCAGACCTATGTGAGTGCATATTATCTTATCGGATGTTTATTAGTTTTTCGAAAATCCCCTCGCCGAATGCTATTGGTGTCTTCTCGTTTCCCCTCCCTTTCTTTAAGCGACCTTTGCGAACCTTCACTGAATTCTCATTAAAAATGGTCATTGTACCCCAGAATAAACAACGGTCACTGAACTCCGAAAGAGAAAACAAAATCTAACGACGTCACGAAAATAACCGTAAAGGCAATAAGCATAATTAATCTGCAAATAAAAGAAATTATAAACCTTTTTCATATGAGATATCGCTTACAACAAAATTTTACTACACTTTGATATGAAACAGGAACCACTCACTTACTATAGAATTTCTGATAACCAGTTTACAAACCAGTAATTTCACTATTAATCTGGTAGAATCCCAACTAAAAGCCTTGTTACATGTATAAATACACAATACATTATTTGAGTTATAAAGATACAATATTTTACATGCAGTATTTAAACATATATATTACATTTTTTTGCATATTCATATTTGCCACCTGTTATTTCGATAAATGTAAATAACGTAAATAAATAAATAATCTCGCTCAAAAGGCGATAAGTTCATTGTTACAATACATATTTGAAATACAGTTTCAAGCTGCTGATTATTCACGTATTTTGGAACATATCAGTACAGTTTATCTTTTACATCCCGACATGAACAATCATATCAATTGTGTGCACTTAACAGGCCAACTAGGCCACAGTAGAACGCACTTTTATCTGAAATATGTATAATATTTTATATCTGTATTTTATAATTTATATTTTATAATCTGCATTTTACCCGAAATCTATTTATACAAAAAAAAAAAAAGAGTGATTTTTGTAATACAGGCTTCGACGAAAACACTAGTATTTTGAAATGCAAATATGTATTGAAAAATATTTCAATAACAGTTTTTATTTTATAAATGTATAGATTTATTTTTTTGACTGCAAGTTCTTCAAATATGAATTTCCCTTATTAAGCCCATGCTGTTCATTGGAATGTATATACACTCTGTCAACCCATTTCTGTATGTGAGATCTCACAAACGTTTTCCAATATTTTCACTACCACTCCAGGGATACTGATAGGTCGACATATATTAATCAGTCTTTGTACCACCCATGTGCTACGGGATTATCAAAGATTTTTTCCACGTTTGTAGAATCTTCCCAGTGCTGAGCTCGAATTGTACAACCGGGTCAAAAGCATAGCCATCATATGAACACTCATTTTAGCATCTGTGCTGATATTTCTTATTGCACTTTATGCAACAGCTCTAGCACTTCCTTCTCATACACCATAATTTCTTCGTTTAGTGTACATGGAGCACTGAGCGTCATGTTGCAGACACCAGGCTGACAACTGTTAGCAAAAGCGCACTCATTAGTTGAAAATGCCGTGTACCATCCGCATTCAGGAAAGTTATTCTTCCATAGTCATTCTCACTTTTACTTGCAACATAACAATAGGATTCTTTTGAGTTGTCTTTAGCTTGCGGAGTTAGTTTCTTTTCATACACACAGTTAGCTTACTGTACAATACTTGTAACTCTTTTGGTCTGTGCCTTATAATTTTCATAACTGCCGTCATCTTTATGCACAGGTTATCTCTACCCATTTCATTCCTATCCTATTTATTCTTCGAACTCTAGAGCCAAATTCTGCTATTACATCACTGAGGCAATTTTTAATATTTTCCATGCACTGCATTCATCTCATCTAGCAATCGATATCACGGGTCAGAACTCCAGTAGTATTCTCCTCAGTTGGTCATAATTTTCTGCTTTTATCAGCATGTAAAATATTTCCTGAATATAACATCCATATATTTAGCCAATTCTCAGGTCATTACAACATAATCACCATCACCTCTGTAACCGAAACCCCTCTGACACTATAATCATATGTAATAACACTCTTTGTCCTGGAGTTCCTTCATGCTGCTTTATGTCTCTCTTTCTCTCTCTCTCTCTCTCTCTCGTGATATTTCACCGCTATAAAATCAATGTTCGGATCATTAAAGTCACCTGTTATGATTACTTATTTAGCACACACCAGGTAAATTTAGTGCAAAGATCCACTATATCTGTAACAACACTCCGCTATATTTGATCTCGTTAGACTTCACCTCACATCAGATGACTTCAAAGTCACTGCTGTATGAAAAATTGTTACTAATATTACAATCAGAGTTTTTACCATAACCAGCAACCGCTGACTGGCGAACAAGATAGACCCGGAAATTACTTTAGAATGGCCCATGGACCTAATTCTTAATGCTTTTTAACGCTATTATTTATTTTTTACATAATCCGGAAAAGTGCTCTACAGACATCACAAACACCCACGCCAGGATTCGAACTCGCAGCCTGTTGGTTGAAGAGGAAGTACACTGACCACTTAGCCAACCGGGACAGCAAATGCTTACGCCTCTTTATACAAATATTTAAACATATCATAAATATTTAGACATTATTTTTAAATACTAATACCCATTGTTATTTATTTTTGAAAAAAAAAAGTTTCAACCGCTTCAAGTTTGAAAAAAATTTTACTGAGGAAGTCTTTTTCACAGACAATCAACACGAATGTTCACAATGTGACCGTATAAGAGAATTTTATAATGTATTTTTGTTTTCAGAAAGACCTCTCACATATCTGGTTTTACCATAAGGTTAATACATATTTATAGGCTAGAAAATGCACCTTGTATATAATATGTGCACATTTAATTTAGTTAAAACTTGATAACAGCATGACATACAGTTTTTGCAAGATTTACAGTTTTCAATAACAGTTTCATCGCAGTTATCATCATTTTCAGCGTGAAACGGATTAAGTTGAACAGAATTTTCTTCATTTCTTGCAAAATCCATCGGCTCTGCTTGTAATGTTTATTTTGTAATAGTGTTGATAATTTTAATAACTCTTGGTTTTATAATTTTATAAGGGCATTTACTTAGAGATGATTTTGAAGATTTTCAAAATTCTTGGAATTAAATATGAAATTATTCTAGATGATGGTAATTCTTCTTCTTCGTAGCCTTTCCCCTTATCACATTCAGTACCAATAACGCTTCTCAGCGTTGAAAGATTCACGCTTTTCTATGCTACATCACTGAATCTAGCCTGGGCGGCTAAATCGTATGATTTGGATTTATTATGTAGGCAAAATGGCAACGTCCTTCTGAATGACCTGGGAACATTGTCATAAATGAGTGGCAGGGAACATGCTAACTTGCCAGTTGTTATGTTGAATTTTGCCCATCTTTCATCTCTCTGTTAATACCTTTCATTAAAACAATACTCTGTCCAGTTTTATGCTATATGTATTTATTGATTTCGCAGTATGTTATGAAGCCACTTTCTTCGGGATTTTTTTAAATTCTAGCTCGTTCTTCATTAAAATCCGTTTCTGCAAACATATCGACGTTTTGATTTCGAAGCATTCATTTGCCTCGCTACAAATTTTGAGACTGTAAGAAAAAATTTCTTAATATTTCTCATAATTAAGAAATTACCTATTAAAAACTAGGTTGTTTCGGTGAAATCTGAAAAACTAATTTTGATTATCTTGTTTCGGGCATATGAAATAATCGCTATCGCATTCATTATCTTCACATTCATGTGAGGATAAGGACAACCATGCGACTGACATTAAATGATTGGGATTATCAGCAAAAGGCTCACAATGCTATGCTACAGATCCTTGGGGATTTAGATATGGAATCAGAATATCAGAACATTGAGAAGTTGATGGAATGGCCTGATTAACGTTCATCAATGCTGATGATGTTGATACAGAACTCCGTGATGCAAATTTATTTGTAGAATCAACTGATTGCCTTTCTTCAGACTGCAAGGAATAAATGACGCCCGCATTAACATTGATAAACATTCGCTGACTGTCACAACTACAGGAAAGATTGGTTGATCGCATTCACAATTGAAGTATCAGACTATTGAAGTGGTTTGTGAAAATATATCTGTTAATTTCTTACATTCTTGTGATTCGGCTTGTAACATAGTTTTTTTTTTTTTTTTTTTTTCCCTGAATGTTCTCCCAACCATCTTGCACTTTCCTTTTATTGATAATACAGTAGAATCCGCTTATTGTGATCGCGGATATGATCATCAATCGGCTCTATTGTTATCAAAATCAGTCGGTCCCAAAACACACCATTCAAAATGAATTAAAAATAATCCGTCTATTACAATCAAAGTTCCGGTTATTGTTATCAAAATCCTGGAATGTTTGGCCTTTTGCGTCTCAGAATTCTAAGAAATAAAGATTAATCAGTACAAAATTTTATAAACAACAATGGTCGAAATCTGACTTTTTTGTTAATCTTCCTTTAATCTTATTCTTCGGTAAATCTTATAAATTCCAAGCAAATGCAGGTGGGTAATCTTTTTTTAATCTTAATCCTCCGTAAAACTTAAATCATCCAGGCAAATGCAGGGGGGTTTAAATGCAGTCTAATTGCGATTTTTCGAGTTTATTTTCGTGCTCTCTTTCAGTAAGTGAATTTGACTTTAAGAACTCGTTAAAACAGCCCTTGGCATTATGGCAGAAGCAAGTAAAAAACGTGAAGATTTATCCTTTCAAGAAAAGCAAAGAATTTTCTAGTGCTATGATAAGCTGCCAAAATGAGTCAGCGTAGTGCGGCTGTACTTTTAAAAATTTCACAACCACTCTTGTGTAAGACCTTAAAAAACAGATCAAACATTGAAACTTCAGCTCTTACTAATGAGAACATGGATCTGAAGAAAGCCATCTGGTAGAGATACTCAAGCTGAATCAGCGTTCAAAATTTGGTTTAGTTCAACTGATGCGTGGATTAAGACCGAGTGGCCAAAACGTATTGCTGAATATTCTCCCAGGATATTTACAATGCAGACGAAACAGGACTCTATTTTCGTGCAATGTGCCTGAGCATACTTATTTGTTTAAAACTGAAAGTAATAAAGGCTTTAAATCTTGAAAAGAGCGATTGACAGTTCTTTGTGCTAATATGAGAGGTGAGAAACGAGAGCTCGTATAGTGATTTAAAAAAGTAAAAATCCTTGGCGTTTTAAAGGTGTCAAAAAGTTTGCCTGTCAACAGTTGGTTAGTTAAGTGGGATCTTAAATTAAAGCGAAATATCTTGTTAATAGACAACTGCACTGCACACACAATTTATTGTTAAAGAACATCAAAGTAATTTTCTTGCCTTCGAACATTACATCGTTAATGTGACCAAGGCATCATATCAGCTTTAAAGCTTATTTTCGCGGGGAGATTCGTGCGAAAATTATAGTTCAACCTGGATTATATAAAAGACCAATCTGATGCAAGTGCAATTGCGAAAATGATTTCCCTTCTTGATGCTTTACATTTGGTAGCAATGTCATGGAAGTAAGTCTCTGAGACTTCCTTCCATGACATGTAATAATGGTAATAATAGTAATTTTTATTCATGTATTTCGTATGGGATTCCCCCTTTCCTTATTTACGACAGAAAACACTAGATAAGTTTTTAAAATAAATTTTATGTTGTTGCTTATTAAAAAGTTGTTCATAACAATAAATTGAAATAAATGAAGTAATTTTTATATCCTTTGCTTATTTTTATCAGCCGGTTATTGTTATCCAAAAGCGATTGTCTCAAAGTGATCACAATAAGCGGAGTCTACTGTATATCCGTATTTAAGGATATATTATTACAACTATTTTTATTAATAATAATTATATGTTATTAATTATTTTTAATTTGAAGGTGAGTTATCCGATCTCATATGGAGGTAGTAGGGGTTTTTTTTTCCTCACGGAAACTCGGGTTTTTCATACCGTGTACTGGCAAATCGGCCTTCAAAACAAACGCAGTTTAGAGACAAAAATTACTGTTGATAGTGATTATGGACGGTAGATGGCGTTGATGGTAGCTATGTGTGTGTAATAGCAGAATTAAGTAGTAGGGAGTCGGTTAGATCTATGTAGCGGAATGGAATAGTGTCCCCCCCCCCCCGCGATGAGTCCTTGGAGGCGGATCAATGGGAGGGAGGTGTCCGACCTGGCCACGAGCTATGTGGAAAAATTAAGAGGTCTATAAGAACGACATAGACATTATTACGCATTTTGATGAAGAATTGAAACAGTTTCTACTATTTTTAATAGAAGATAAACACAAATTCAATACTGCCACACAACTATATCAGGCTGCAAGAGAAAGGTCAACTTTTCCAAATGTAGAAAAAAAAAAAATTAGGGCCCCAGCCGGCTTAATTCTCCCTGCTGTTACATAATTATAATAATAATAATAATAATTATTATTATTATTATTTAGCAGGTACAAATACATGTCGCTATTCACAAAGTAAACCAACAAATGAACACTCACTAGCTTAACCCTAGATTGCACAACAGTGCGCAGCACAACTCTTAATGGTTGGAGATACGAAGTACCTTTATTGTCATGGGCCGCTAGCCAGTACCTTCATTACTTTATCGTATGTGGTATTTCGCTGCATTTGCCAAGGACGTTTTAGAAGTATTTTTATTTACAATCGTATTTTCTAAATAAATATGACAATCAAATAATAAAAAATATAAAAAATAAAAGACATGGCAGATATTTAGGCCCATTCGCATGATGGGCCACCTGAAAATTCCTAATAGTTCGTGGGGCCAGTCCGCCCCTGCTAATAGGACTCAAATCATCCGATATCAATAGCAGCACAACCCTTCTGTCATATCTTGTCTATCCTTCCGAAAAATACTGCACACTTTACAGTCAATAAATAAAATAAAATAATACCCTTTGTTCATACTCTTGGCATATGCTTACAGACATTATAAGTTGCTTCCAAGCTTTCTAGCACACACACACACGCCAATGCCAGTCGTCTACATGACCAAGTTGGATCACTTGCCGATCTCTATTCGTATGTAATGCCTCATTTAAGCAAACATCCTAACAAAGCTAAATAACCGGACAAGCTAAATATAAAAACTCGTATTTGCTCATCTGTAAAAGGGTACAAAGCTATTTCATCTATACAGATGTTAAATAAGAGTGATGACATTCTACGTTATCCACGGATTCCTTTTTTATTGGTTGATTTTCATTGCTTCTTACGTTAAAACAGCCCTTAGCATTATGGCAGAAGAGTAAAAAACGTAAAGATTTATCTTTTCAAGAAAAGCAAAGAAGTTTGGAGCGCCATGATAAGTTGCATAAAATGAATCAGCGTAGTGCGACTGTACTTTTAAAAATTTCACAACCACTCTTGTGGTTGTGAAATTGTGGTGTGATCTTAAAAAACAGATCAAACATTGTTGACACTTCAGCTCTTAATAATGAGAACATGGATCGGAAGAGAGCTCGAAATGGTAAGAATACTCATGTTGAATCAGCATTAAAAATTTGGTTTAGTAATGCTCGGGAAAAGAATGCTTCGATTGATGGGCCTTTGATGCGTCAAAAAGCAAACTTGCAAAAAAACAATGTGCAAAGAAAATTTTACCACAACTGATGGATGGTTTAACAGGTGAAAAAGCGAGAGAATATTGTGTACAAGATTATTCATGGTGAAGAAAAAAAAAGTGCTGATTTTTTATCAGCTGATGTGGAAAAATTATTGCTAAATATTCTCCCGAGGAAGCAGATCATCAGAGAGACAACACAGGAATTGCAAAAAGTTGAGAGGGTTTAAATGGGCATAGGGAGAAAAAGAAAAATGAACAGGAAAATAAGAAACACCAACAACAAAGCAAGGAAACAGGTGAGTCAGGAAATAACGAAAATCAGGTAAGTGACGTTGTTCGTGAAAAGAAAGAAGTTATTTGGTGTGGTGACTCTATAATAAAACATGCTATTGATGAGCAAGTTATAACATCAAGTTTTTCTGGAGCGAAAATTAAAAATATAACTCAAGTAATTCAATAACAGAAAAGAAAAGTAAACGAAATTGTAGTTGTAGTAGGTACGAACGATTTAACGGCGATAAGTTCAGTATGAGAGAGGACATGAAAGAGTTGCTGGAAGAGGCGAGAATGAGAAAGTGAAAATCGTTAGTATTTTACCTCGCTATTTTAAAAATGAATTAAGACGAAGGGCTATGATGGCAAACGATTCGATGCGTAGACTATGTAGAAGGAATGGATGCGAGTTTTTGGATGTGTGGAGTGAGTTTGAGGAAGATTAGATTTGTATAAGAGGGATGACCTACACCTGAATGCGTTTGGTATCAGGAGTCTGGAAATACTAATAACTGGTATGAGACCTAACACAGAGAGTCAGGGAAACTAAATTATAAATGGAAGAATGGTGTGAATGTGAGCGTAAGAGCGACAATGGTATATAACTGTGTTATTGACGGGAATGGGCTTTGGCATGGAAATGTTGACGAGGCGAGAACGATTTCGGGTTTGTGTTCGTCCGGTTCGGACCCATGATATGTGTGCAAAGATGTCTACATGTGTAAGGCATCAGAGAAGAATAGAGATCTGCAAGATGTCCAACTGTGTCAGGCAGACTGCAAACAAGAGTATACAAAAGAACATGCAGATAGATTATTATGTCTCTGTACACGAATGCTAGGAGTATCAGAAACAAAGGGATAGAGTTTGTTGCCTTAATCAATATGTTGCGACCTCAGATTGTAGGAATTAGTGAGGCCTGGCTATCAGAATCAGACGTACTAACTGGTATCGAGTGTCATGGGTACATTATCTTTAGGAAGGATAGAGTGGATAGGAGAGGAGGGGGGCGTGCTGCTAATGATATTGGATGACTTAAATCCAGTTAGAGTTGAGACCTATGAATGTAGTCATACTACTAACAATATTTGATGTGGCAGTGAGTTTGAAGCCATCTGGTGTGAGGTGGAATCTAACAAGACAAATTACATAGTGGGGTGTTGTTACAGACCTGGTGGATCGGTTGCTGGTCATGAAGAAATGCATCACCAAATAGAAAAGATGAGCGCGAAAAGAGTAATCATAATGGGAGACTTTAATTATCCAAATATTGATTGGGTAGCAAGAATCTCATGAGAAGAATGGAAATGCATTTATTGAGCTGTTGCGGCACAACTTCCTCAAGCAGCATGTGACAGAAGGAATTCGAGGTCAAAAAGTGTTAGATTTAATTATACTGTCAGAGGGCGTTTCAGTTAAAGAGGAAACTATTTTGCCTCCAGTTGGTGACAGTGATCATGGGGTACTCACTTGGGAAGTGACTAAGTTTATGAATGTTCCATTCAGAAAAGGTTACATGCTGAACTACAAAGCATGAAATTATGACCAACTGAGGAGTATACTGAGTTCAGTGGAATGGGATCGGTTGCTGGATGGAAAGAATATCGACAGTGCATGGGAAGCATTTAAATAATACTTAAATGATGCGATATCAGAATGTATTCCGAGAGTTTGAAGAATAAATAGCGTAGGAGTCAAATGGATGTGTAATCTTATTAATCAAGAGATTCGTAAGAAAAGGACGATGTGGAAGGAATACCGTTTGCATAAGGATGATGTCCGTTATGAACGTTATAAGCAGCAGGCTAGAATAGTCACAACTGTTGTATGGAAAGCAAAGTCTGATTATGAAACGAAACTGGTTCTGCGTGCTAAAGACAACCCACAAGAATTCTATCGATATGCTGCAAGTAAACGAAAGAATGAATATGAAAGAATAACTCTTAAATCCAGATGGCGTGAGGGTTAATGATGCAGAAGAGGTTATATACACACAGTTATATATCATTGTTCAGTTAATGAGTGCTGATTTCGTTAAAGCTATCAACCTGGTGAACGCAACATTGAGCTCACTGTTACCTCTTCACTAGATGAAGAAACTCAGGTGTGTGAGGCCGAGGTATTAGATCTGTTGCACAAACTGAATAAGAGCAATAGGGACTGATGGAATATCAGCACGTGTGCTAAACAAGTGTTCAACTGAACTGGCCATTCCTTTGACCAGGATGCTTAATATGAGTCTCTCAGAACAGGGAAGATTCAGCAAGAATGGAAGGAATGTATGGTAATTCCATTGCAAAAGGCAATGGAATTATCTTGTGCAAAGACCGATGTATCCAACTCTCGACCAATTAGTATCTCAGGAGTGGTGGTGGTGAAGATTTTGGAAAAATTGGTCAGGGCCGGCATTCACAAATGGGTTGAGAGTGAATATGTACTTTGCAATGAACAACATGGGTTTACTAAGGGAAGGTCATGTTTTAGCAACTTGCTCACATTCTATAACAATGTTACCATTGAACTAGACAAGGGGAATGGATACACCATGATACTTTTGGATTTTGCTAAGGCTTTTGATAGAATACAGCATGGAAGACTGTTGCATAAATTAGAGAATATGGGTGTGGGTTATACAATATTAGCATGTATAAGAAGATGGCTGACTGACAGATATCAAAAAGTGGTTTAAGGGGGATCTGAGTCTGCAAGGTTTAAGGTAAACGGTGTACCACAAGGAACAGTGCTTAGTCCACTGTTATTCAATCTGTACATTAATGATATTGTGAAGGATTTGACAAGCGACATACAGTTATTTGCTGATGACATAAAGATAGGTAGGGTAATCAGGAATGCTGCTGGTATGCAGTCTTTGCAGAATGGTTTGAATAGGCTGGAATTGTGGGCATGGGAAAATGGATGTCAGTTCAATGTCAGTAAATGTAAAGTCATTCACTTCGGCATGATTAGATATCCAATGTCGTATTATATTGGTGGGATTAGGCTAGAAGAAACTGATGAGGTTAGGGATATTGGAGTGTTAATAGATAAGATGTTGAAGTTTAGGGGCCATGTGGCAAAGATTGCAAATACAACTCAAAAGATAATTGCAATGCTGAAACGAACGTTCACATGTAAAGATAAGAATGTTTTTTTGCCTGTTCACAAGGCCTTGATAAGACCTCACTTAGACTATTGTGGGCAGGTCTGGTCTCCTTGTTTCCGTTGTAATTCAGATATATTGGAGCGAGTACAAAAGAGGATGTTAAAAATGATATCAGGATTGTGGAATACTAATTATGAAGACAGATTGAGAATTTGTAGACTGCAGACACTAGCAAACAGGAGAAAGATGGGCGATATGATTGAGACTTACAAACTTCTGAAAGGATCATACAGGATTTCAATTGATGGAATTTTTCAATTTATGGAGGGTGGGGAAAGGACGAGAGGGCATCCTTGGTAGCTGAGAATGAAGGCCGCCAAGAAGGGTGTGTGAGGGTTAGATTTTTCTCTCAGAGGGTGGTGCGTGATTGGAATGGATTGCCATCGTGAGTGCAAGCGGTGTAAATGAATTCAAGAATAAGTATGATAGTTGATGTGTGTAGTAGGTGGCCTCCCTCGATGAGTATCTGACACACCTAATAATAATAATAATATTTACAATGCAGACGAAACAGTACCCTATTTTTGTGCAATGCCCGAGCATACTTATTTGTTTAAAAATAAAAGTACTAAAAGATTTAAATCTTGAAAAGAGCGATTGACAGTTCTTTGTTGTGCTAATATGAAAGGTGAGAAACGAGAGCTCCTAGTGATTTAAAAAAGTAAAATTCCTTGGTGTTTTAAAGGTGCTAAAAGTTTGTCTGTTGAGTACTGTTCTAGTGCAAATGCTTGGATGACTAATGGCATTTTCAACAATTGGTTAGTTAAGTGGGATTTTAAATTAAAGCGAAAAAATGTCTTGTTAGTAGACAACTGCACTGCACACACAAACAATTTATCGTTAAAGATAAATTGTTTAAATTATCCAAAAAAGGCGATTTTTTAAGACAAACTCTGAAACTCCTTCCGAAGAATTTGAATATCTTACAAATTAAACTTTTGATAAAACCCCAGATGGTATGTCAAAAGAAGAATTTAAAAATTGGTTCGATATTGATAACAACCTTGAAGTGGTGGCTACAATGACAGTGTCAGAAATATGTCAAGCTGCTTCCGATAAGACTTTTAAACTAATAGAAGAAAGTGATCCTAATACAAGTACAGTATAGAAGAATAGATTTTAGAAGCTCCTCAACCAATGCTCAGACGCAAGAAACTCTACGAATACTTCATCGCGGTGTGTGCGCAACACAGAGCGACAAACTTCGAAAGGCATTTGAGTGGGAGCAATTTATTCATGAACTACTATATTCAAAGACACGACAGACAACACTGGGTAATTTTTTTAAATAAATTTTATGTTGTTGCTTATTAAAAAGTTGTTTATAACAATAAATTGAAATATATGATGCAATTTTTATATCTTTTGCTTGATGTTATCAGTCGGTGATGTTGTTGTCGAAAAGTGATTACAAAAAGCGAATCTGCTGTATTTTGTTATGTATTTGATCTCTTCATTGTAAGTTCTCTTTTCAATTTTGCTATTAATTGATCCATTCTTTCTCTCTTTTTTCTGCATGCACTTTTACTACTGCTGTTTTGCGTTTATACTTAATTTTTGCATCAAGTTATTTTGTATTTATCCATTGTTTATATGAATCTTTCCTTTCTTGATTATTTCTTCAATATTCTCATCTCAGTTTTTCCTTCCCTCTTCCATTTCCTTTTTGCTCCAATGTATTCTATTGCTGACTGATTAATATGTGTTTAAATTATTCCATTCTATTTCTATATCGTGCTTTTCTTTTATTTATTCCAGTTTTTCATTTATTCTTTGAAAATAAAGGTAGTTAATACGTTTGTCATCCAAGAGTTGAACTTTAAAAGATTCCTGGAGGTTTCTATTTGCACTGATTTGGTTAATTTTAAACCATCATTATGGTATTCTCAGTATATTACCTCTTGATATGTTTGTCATCATTTGCATTATCCTAAATGGATTATGCGTACAAAGCAATATATCTGAGCAGGTGAAAAAGTAGATTAGGTTACATAATTATCAACAATGTTTAATTAAGAAATGAATTTTTATTTAAATACCAAGCGAAAACTCATATACGCTATATATATCATAAGAATAGCTGGAACTCTTGATTGACTAAATCATATGAACGATTTTAATTCTCTACTGCTTGGAGGTGTCATGTAATAATAATAATTATATACACACACACACACACACACACACACACACACACACATATATATATATACATATATATATATACACACACACACACACACACGAAATGGTAATAATTAAAATTTTGAAAATAAACTTCCGAAAGATATTCGAAATTTATAATCTCCACAGAAAATTGTAAAAGAATAGGTTTTGAAGGTCAAGAATCAACTAGAAGTAAAATATTAACAAATATTCATTTGAAACACATTAATTATTTTATGTACTTAGCGGTATAGTGGGGTAGGAGCAAATCGAGTCAGTGCACAGATATCTTTCTTTTACGAATCAGATTTTTTTAATAATACAAATTTTAAATATTTAAATATTTAAAAATATTTTTGAATACTACTATATTCGGATTTTCGTTTGAAATAATAGGTGAATTTCAAAATATTAATATTGTGAAAGTATCACTTAAAATTATTATGTAATATTATGCTATGAATTTATTCATAAACTTTTTTTTTTTTTTTTTCAGAAATTTATAAGTTGCTAACAAAAAGTAAGACGGGTAACACAGAACGTGAAGATGAATATAACTTCGCAAACTGAAAAAGTCAGTTGCCAAAAATCTGAAAATGCATCCTACGATAAGACATCAATTTCCGGTAGGAGTCATATTGTGGAATTTATGGTGGCAAAATGGTCGGTGTATTTAATACTCTTTTACCAGAATTTACTGTGCCAGGCAAGAAAAGCAAAAACAGAAAACAATCGCCTGTGGATAAGGAATGCAAAGATATTCTTGAGGGAATCACAAACTTCAAAGTCAATGCAAGTCAAAAGCTCAGATCACAGACAGGCTACTACAATGAATGAAAAACTACACATCAAAAAGAAGATGGTATCCTATAGATAAAATGAACATGAACCATCAAACGGTTTGATTGTTGTATTCTGCTATTAACACAGATACTGCCGACAAACAAAAGGAGGTGAAGAATATTAATATTTACCAAACAGAAATCAATAGTAAAAGAAATTATCTATCAGTGCGAGCATGCTGAAAACATTAATATCGAAATAATTAATGCCTCTAATCAACAGCACACCTAATGTTAAATGTTATTTATAGGCCACCACATTTAAACTCGTTAAAATTCCTACATGAACAAAATTGTTGGCCCATGCTAAGAAATCATGCCTAACTGACTACCTAATGAAAATCGGCGATAAACATAAACACTGTAAATGCAGATCATAACAACGTAATACAATACCGAGATATGTTATCTATGTATAACTTAACGCCAGCTATGTGTACACCGGAGAAGAAATATTCGGAAATAGCATCATAGCTTCATGCATATATCATGTAAACATGCGAGCACCACTACATATACAACAGCAGTCATAAAATGCAACATATTAGAACATTATTTCTCGGCTATGAACCTGCATACTAAGACAATTCTTACATGTTCTGTATCTGAAAACCTATACGAAAAAATAACAGATCCACTCACAAACACTGCCACATGCATGCCAAAATTGATAATGCAAATCGTAATCTTAGATATGCATAGAAATGAGAAATACTCTAAGGAAACAGTAAAAGCAACACCTAAATAGTGCAACTTCAAAAAATAGAATATAAGTAACAAGAAATCGCCTTAGAAAGCAAATACAAAATGAAAAAAGAAATTGCTAGAGAGACAAATTAACCTCTGCACAGAATAATATAAAACAAACCTAGCATCTGATTAACGAGATACTGGACTCTACTCCCAAACCACTGCCTTTGAAACCATAAAACACGCCTTTATGAAAGAGTCAAATCTTTTCAACAGCTAGCAAATGACTTTAACATATACTTTGTAGATTCCATCCTAGAACTACAGTGAAAGATCTCTCTACTTACAAACAGACAATCCTCCACTAGAACAAGAGGCAAAGTTATCCAAGGTCTATTCTGCGAAAATTAATAAATAAAATCTTTGAAATTTGACGCATACCCAGCATATTAAAATCTGTGTTAATCACACACACATATATATATATGGGAAAAGAAACTCAATCATCAATTACAAACATATAGCTATACCACCAGTTATCAAACAAATTGTAGAATGGACCATTCTTAACAACCTCGCAACATACGCAGAAAACTTTCATATCATTCCAAAAAACGTAGACGGTTTCCTGAAGAATCAGGATTCAACATCTCTCATGGAAGATTTTACAGACATAATTAACGCCGCCTCAGATAAAAACAAAACGGTCATAGTTGCCTTTATCAGCGTATGCATTCGACAAACTCATACATGAAACTCTTCTAATAAAGTTTCTTGTACGAGTTTTTCGTTTGAAAAGGCAGGCCTCTGCACACGTAATTTAGAAATTACTTTCAAAACAGAACACAAATCACACGAATCGCTCCAACCTGCAGTAGAGAATTATCAGTAACCTGTGGAGACCCAAGGGATGCGATTGTCTCTCCAATTCTCTTCAACATCTATATGCATTATATTAACCAGTTACCTCTCAAAGATAAGATCTTCCAGTACGTTGATGACACAGCTTTGGAATCCATTCATAATAATTGTAAGCACAGCCCGAGGAAATATGCAACATGACATAAAATGGTCACTAAAGTGGCTCACAAATAACTCCTTAAACCTGAACTCTGATAAGACAAAATCAATGATACCCAGAAATCCAAATCATTAGTTAATTACCTAATGATCGAACATCATTCCTACAATATATTCAACATACAGAACAGTAAAACCACCACCACTCAGATTGAAACAATACGACACCTGAAATTTACCTTGATGCAGATATAAACTGGAACAACTATAAATCATCTGCAAAACAAACTTCGGGAAGCCTTAGCACAAATTCGGGATAGACAAAGCCCTTTGTTTGGAAAGACCTAAGCTCGAATCCTCTAGGTCGCGATTTTTTTTTTTTTTTAAACTTAAAGTGAGTTGGCGGTCTCATACGAGGCTGACATGGATTTTAGTCCGGGAAGCTCTGGTTTTTCATCCCAGAAAAATCGGAGCAGCAAAAACATACGTGATTCAATGCAAACAGGATAACAACCCCCTGCCAAGTTAGTTGGCGGTAAGAGACCGATGGGCCTAACATGAAATGGATGATGGGATGGGAACCAACTCATGACAACAGCAATATACAAAAACATATCCAGATATGCTATAAACACTGAAAGAACATATGCATTCTCTACATACTATAAACTAAACATGTTAATATCATTCCAGTATAAAATGATAAAGTTGCTATTTTGGGAACAAAATGACGACACAGGCTTTATTCACACTGCAAAGACAGAGTATAAAATACTGACAGCAAAACATTTATGTCGCTATACAACTCTACTAAAATATTACTTTCATGTCAACTACAGAATAGCTCTGAACCGCATATCGTATAACAAGTTCCAGGCAAGCAACTAACTATGTGAATATCAAACCACTATGGAAAGCAACCAGTAGCTTCAAGTTCAACAAATCAACTTTTGAAAAAGGAAACTTTAGCAACTTGCAGGATCCTAAAAAGAGCCTTAGAGGCATACCATGAACGAAAAATATGCTCTCGACATTGCTGCTTCAAGCTTTCAGATCAATTAAGCGTCAATGTATTTCAAAATGAACAACAAACCAGTAAACAATAACGAACCAGTGTCAACTTCTGATAAGCATAAGCAAGCTGATTTACACCTCATGCGAGATCAATAAAGAACATATTTTTTAAAATATTCATATATTGCAAAAACAGTATTGAAAATGCAAAAAAAAATTAATAAATATTTAGTTAGTGCAGTTTTTACTAAATTTTTATTTATATTTATTTAGTTATTGCGAAAATTGTAGAATTTCATGTAAAAGTTCATTGCATACATATAGAACAGGGGTCTCCAAACTACGACCCGCCGGTCAGATGCGGCCCGCGATATGATTTTATAAAATCATATCGCATCTATCAACACTCCGATATAATCATATCGGGGTGTTGATAGATTTCAAATGCATTAATAAAAATTAGGTTCAAAATATATTCCCGAATGGCAAAAAGTAACCGTAATCCAAGTTACGGTCTGTAAAAGGTCGGTTAAAATGGACTAACGAAGAAAAAAAATTTGAATTTTACAAAATTTTACAAGCAAATTTGAAGAAATGTGCTTGTAAATGTATCTCTATTTTTAGGACAACGTATCTTTGCGAACAAACTTTTTCCCGAATGAAATATGTCAAGTCAAAATACAGGGCAAATTTATCTGATGAAAACATTTCAAATCGCTACTTGTAATTAGCACTTCAAAAGTTGAACCTGAGTTTAATAAGATTTTAAAAACACAAACGCAATTACATCATTCACGTTAATGGCTTTATTATAATTTGTGATAAAAATATGAGAATTTGCTGATAGTGTTCGTTGTCATTAATAACAACGAACACTATCAGCAAATTCTCATATTTTTATGAGAATTTGCTGATAGTAGCAGATAACAACTGATTGCAGAGTATGTGATAATTTAATCTCACATACTCTGCAATCAGTTTTTATCTGCTTTCAATAAAACTCATATATCTAGTTCTAGAGTTTTTTTTTTTACTACGGCCCGCTGAACAGTGCTGAAGTACCCAATGTGGCCCTCACGGCGAAATGTTTGGAGATCACTGATATACAAAAAACGATATGTAAGTGGATATAATTATTGAATATGTGTCCCATGTACAAATCTATATGATGCAAACAGATTGTATGCAAAAACAAAGAAATTATTATTATTATTATTGCTATCATTCTGTATTGACCATATAAATATACGGGCCCCTCCAAACAGCTATACAGTAGCCATCATAACATGCAAACTGGCAGACCATTATTTCACAGCATTACAGTTACACACTGAACCAGAACCCATAAAAATCACTGAGACTACAAAACAGTATTATAGCATTCTAAACGAAACAATAGTAAACGATGAAATCAAAAAAGAGACTGGATGCAGGTAGCATCTTTAGACTCTGCTGAAGCTGTATATAATAATCTTAAACTTGCATTTAATAAAATATATAACAAAGCAATAACAAAAATACGCTCTCAAAGTAAACAGAATCCATGGATAACAGACAACATATTAACAGACATACAAAGAAAACATGCCATTTGGAAACAACTTAAGTCGCCGAACAATATCGCTTTAAAAGCTGAATACAAAAGAAAACGGAATCTCCTAACAACACAGATTAGAAAGGCAAAAAGAAACTATTACAGCAACAAATTAACAACAGCTCAGAATGACATAAAGGAAACCTGGCACCTGATAAATGGAATGCTGAACAATACACACAGAACCACTGCCTCAGAAACAAAAACGCAGCTTTGCCTGCTACCCCAAATCCCTCAAACAGTTGGCAAACAACTTTAATCAGCACTTCGTGAACTCTGTCCAAAAACTACAAGAAACAACCTTTCCTCACACAAACGAACATTCTCCACTATCTCCACGAGCAACCCAGTCGATGTGGCTCCCCACAGCAACAAAAGAAGAACTATCACTGGCAATTCAACAAATTAACCCTAAGAAAGGACCAGGGATAGACGGAATCAGACCAAAAGACATCAAGAAACACTCAACCAACCTATGTCCAGTTATACAAAAACTGTTAAATAAAATCTTCGAAACGGGACGCACACCTGAAACACTAAAGACTGCATTAATCGCAACCATACATAAACATGGAAAAAGAAACATAAGTAATTACAGACCCATCGCCACGCTGTCTGTAATCAACCAAATCATGGAGCGCATCGTGCATTGCAAACTCTCCATACGTTGAAAATTTTCAAATCATACCCAAAACACAATATTGCTTTCAAAAAAAAAAAAAAAATAAAGGAACAGCAACACTCCTGGAAGATTTCACAGACCTAATAAATGCTGCATTGGATAAAAATAGAATAACATTAGTCGTTTTCATTGACCTAACAAAAGCATTTGACACATTAACAGACAAAGCCTTGTTAACGAAACTAACGCATATCGGAATCGGAAGTCGTCTACTCCAGTGGTTTAAAACATATAAAAAACAGGAAGCACATCACACGTATAGGATCAGCGTACAGCAAAGAGGTACCGGTAACCTGTGGAGTACCGCAAGAAGCTGTCCTATCTCCCATTCTATTTAACATATACACACACGACATAAGCCATCTTCCCCTAAAAAGTAAAATCTTCCAGTAAGTCGACGACACGGCCATAGTATCCATTCACAACAACGCTAATATCGCTTACACAAATATGCAACACGACATCAATCAAATCACTAAATGGTTAACCGAAAATGGCATATATACAAACCCTGGAAAAACAAAGCTAATTATATTCAAAAAACCCCAAACCCTACCCATAGAAACTAAATATCTCACTATCTGACATTCATCCTCCTATACACAAAGCCCTGAACTTAAAACCACAACCATCACACAGGTGAAAACAACACGCTATCTCAGACTTCACTTCGATGCTGATCAAAGTTGGAACAGCCATATAAACTACTTACACAACAAGTTCAGGATAATTGCAAGCAAACTATACCGATTAAAAGACATTGCCCCGACACACACAAAAATATTCATCCGTAAAGCATTATGTTAAAACATTTTAAGATACGCAATCACATCAAAGGCATTCTGCACAGACTACAGATTTAACAAGTTACAATGGTTGCAAGCTAAAACGGTGAAACTGATATTATGGGAATAACCCACACTTATGCGGGAAGCATGGACAGAACACAAAATATTTAAGGTGAAACACTTAGGCCGCTACACAGTCATGTTAAAACATTACTTCAGCCCAACCTATAGAGTAACCAGAATAACATATCAGATAACAAGACCACAGTCAACAAACTACATAACACATAAGTACAACAATCACTACAGCAAAGCCACCCGAAAGCATGATAAACTGCCGTTCGACGACAGAAACCTAGGGACATACAGAGAGCTGAAAAGGCGCTATATATATATATATAGCGAGAATAAAAATTTGATAAATTCCTCTTTCTCTCTCTCCGTCACACACACACATTAGAGCTATGAAACTCTATAGTTTCATAGCTCTAAGCACGTATGACTGAAATTTTATTCCATCTTTTTGAACTGAATACTACTGTGGTCAGACTATCTATTGTTCAGCTATCTCAAAACAGTCATAATAGGATTAGCTACTACAGCAAGGGCTACACTTCCCCCCGCCTCCCAACTGCTGGCACTGGGAGGTACAAAAGACACAAGAAACAACCCTCTGAAGCCTAATTCAATAGAAGCGTCACTTCTAGGAACAAGCAGAAAAACTGTAAGTACACTATCTTAAACTTTGTATCTTAGAAAGCACAGCAGTTCAAGGAAAGCTATAACACACACAACTTTAAATAACATTAAGATGGTGGCACAGGACGAATCAAAGTTCGAAAAAGCCCTAGATCTACGTAACGTTGCCAAAGTAAACGGCAATCTAAAAAATTATTTTAAAAAGGCCATATTAACTGCAGTGAGCGAACTAACACAGGTATTTAATAAAATGAAAATGCAAGTAAAGCATCGATAGAACAACAGACTACTACTACAAACAACCAGGGACAGGCTAACTTAGCTCAGCTATACTCGCAAATCGTTAAAAACAACGCTAAAAACAAAGATGAATCCGAAAACAATCCTTGCTATAAATTAATAGTCAAACCGACAGCTCAACTAAACAGTGAAGAAACCAAAAATCTTATGAAAGAAAAAATACACCCAAGAAAAATAAATATCGGAATCACAAAAATGAAAAGTATTAATCACGGAGGAGTGCTCATTGAATCCAAACAGAAGACGGATATAGACTTGCTACATAACGAAATATCTAAGGAATGCAAAGCCACATTAGTAGCAAATCGCAGTAAGAAACATATTCCAAGGCTGATAATATATGATATCCCCAGTGAAATTGATACGAACGATGCAATAGACTCAATCCGCATGCAGAATGAAGAACTCTTCAGCGGCGACACAAAGATGACAGAAATTTATCATGACAAATAAAAAACTGAACGAAAGAAACCTGATTATAGAAGTCGATCCAACGGTGAGGACCAACTTGCTGAAAACCGATGTTAAAATCCCATGAAGAATTTGCCATTGCGCAGACTACATAAGCGTTCTGAGATGCATTAACTGCAATAAATTTAACCATCATACACGAGACTGCAGGGGAAAAATCACCTGTCCATTTTGCTCTAAAGAACATAAGTTCAGCGAGTGCCCACGAAATAAGTCCGAGATGAACTGCATAAATTGCCAAAATCACAACAAGCATGCCAAAACCAAAACCAACTGCAAACACATGGCATTAAGCAAAGACTGCCCGACATACAACTACTACAAACAGCGCAAAATTCAAAACATAGATTACGAAAAGCAATAATAAAGCTTGTAGACACAGCACTACTTCTCTGGCATGCGTTGAAATAAATCTTTCAACGCTCTATCAAGGCTGTAAATAACTTAACAGAACTCATAAATAGAAAAAATATAGGACTGGTATTAATACAAGAACCCTACAACATCATCAACAAAATATTCGGCTTTCCAAGTAATTTTAAAATATTTTCCAAAGGATCTGAAAGAAAGAGAGCTGCAATCAGGTCAACCCTGATTTCGAGGCAATATTAATTTCTCAGCACAGCAACGAGGACTCGGTACTTATTAAAATTACGTACAGAGGATTAAAACTTTTGCTGCAAGTATATAGCTAAACTATCACACTGACATAAAATATGACTTAGAAAAAATGGGCAACATCGTGGATTTTACCATCAACCACGGCTTAATTATGGGAACAGATAGCAACGCCCATTCGGTTTTATGGTTTAACGAGAGCACAAACAATAGAGGGAAAAATTTGGAAGAGACAGTAACACTCCAAAGGAAGCAGCTTCGTTGATCTGAGACTGGCAAACAACGCTATTTTACTCCGGGTTTCTGAATGGAAATGCGAAGAAGCGGAGAGCTGTTCTGATTATCGAATATTAAGTTTTAATATAAGTAACAAAAATCCAGTACGACTCGCTATTAAGACTTCCTTTCACTAAACGGAATAAACAACACAAACCATCGCATTAACATCAAGTACTTCATCAATAAAACCAATCTAAAGATATTTTCTAAAGTAATAAAAAACGAATTTTCATGCCTAATCTCAGAACATCATTTTAATGGGATCAGCAAACAACAGCTCAGCTTAGACAAGAACCTAGCCATCGGGGTAACAGAACAAGCCGATATAGACTTCCTTGCTTCCATGCTTTCATCAGGTCTGAAAAACTCCAGCGACCAAACACTCAGAACAACCAAGAAGCTAAACATCGAAGGAAGAAAATCGGTACCTTGGTGGAACGCCGAATTAACAGTCCTAAGAAAACGTGTTAACGCACTCAGACGACTATACCAAAGAACATACAATAACCAAGAATTAAGCGAGAGCAGAAGACAGAACTACTATAACTCCAAATACCGCTGTCAGTCTAAAATTACAAAAGCGAAAACAGAATCATGGAAAAAATTCTGTACTGTTTCAATCCTATCGAATCCTTGGAATCGCATATATAAATTAGCAGCAAGCAAGAATAAGGTAACACCTATATTATCGACCATCAAGAAAACTGCATCTACACTAAAAACTTAGCAGAAACTGCAGCTATTATGATAAAGAAGTTCATTCCCGATGACGATGAATCAACAGACGAAGAAATCCACAAAACCTACAGACAAAGAATGAAAACAGACAGATACTCCTAACGACGACTTATTTACAACTAAAGAAATCAAGTCAGTATTAAAATCAGTGGATCCAAGTAAAACTCCTGGAGAGGACGGAATAACCAGTGATATACTCCTAAGAGCGTTTGTCGAATTCCCCGAATTCATAACAACAGTTTACAACGAATTCCTAAAAAGGGGCGATTTCCTTTAAAATAGAAACATTCTAAAATTATACCCATAATCAAACCAGGAAAAGAAACATCTGACGAAATTAGCAAATACAGACCAATCAGTCTCATAAATGTTGCTGGTAAGGTGCTAGAAAAACTTCTGATAAACCGAATAATGCACTATGTCTACTCAAGAAACCTATTAAGCAGCAAT
The DNA here is from genome assembly GCF_054136105.1 of Typopeltis vanoorti. Classification (NCBI taxonomy): domain Eukaryota; kingdom Metazoa; phylum Arthropoda; class Arachnida; order Uropygi; family Thelyphonidae; genus Typopeltis; species Typopeltis vanoorti. The sequence goes on from NC_143560.1 coordinate 128,119,011, forward strand.
CAGTACCCATTTAGACCTCAATCCAGCACAGTAGACAATTATGGAGGTAAAAGAGTTCACAGAAGACAGTCTACAGCAAAAAAAAAAAAAAAAACAAGACGTACTACTGATCTCACTCGACGTACAAGGAGCTTTCGATGCTGCGTGGTGGCCAGCCATAATCAATCAATTAATAGATTCAAAATGCCTTAAAAAACTTACTCTACCTTACAAAAAATTATTTTTCAGGCAGAAGAGCAAAAATGCTATTAAAACCACAGCTGTAACGAAAGTCAAACGAGACTGCCCATAAGGCTCCTGCTGTGGACCAGGCTTCTTTGAACATCCAGTAGACTCGCTATTAAGACTTCCTTTCATTACTGAAACAAAAGTCATAGCTTTCGCCGATGATGCGATGATAACGATTCGGGGACGCGACGGCTTACATCTAGAAATAACGGACAACGAAGAACTCTTTAAAATTGCAGAGTGGGCACGCGAGAAGAAAGTTCCATTCAATAGCAGCAAGTCTAAAGTGCTTCAGATCTCACGTAAAAACTCAAAACAACCTGTAAGAGTCTTCCTAAACGGAGAAGTTCTCGAGTTAACCAGTGAGCTAAAATACCTAGGGGTAATAATAGATGAAAGATTTACCTTCGACAAGCACATCTCATATGTTGCTGAAAAAAGCTTACAAATTGTAAACCTTCTAGCAAAGTCGGCAAGGATTAAGTGGGGATTAGGCCAACGAGCGCTGGAAACAATACATACCGGAGCTATACTACCATTAATATCTTATGCTGCACCCGCCTGGAAACATTCACTAAAATCAGTGTTTTTCAACGTGGGGCAATTTGAATATATTTTTTTTTTGGGGGGAGGGGGCAATTAGAAAATGGCCATGTACATTTTTATACATATTTATATTATACTTTTTCAGAATTTGGCTATTATGCTGGGGGGCATCAAAATCTTTGAGACATTGAGGTGGGGCATGATCCAAAAAACGTTGAGAAACACTGACTAAAATCAAAGAAAAATAGACAAAAGCTAAATAGAATTCAACCCCTTATAGCCATACGTACAGTTAAAGGATACAGGACAATATCTTTCAGGCAGCTTGCGTTATTGCAGCTTTTACACCAATCTGCCTGAAAATACAAGAATTATCTCTAATATACGAAATCACTTCCGGAAGATATAACGATAATTCTAACATTGATCCAAATTGCTACGAACGTCCGTTTCACTACAGTAAGTGGCCTCGCCCAGCAAAGAAAACAAATATTAAGGAGAAGGAAAGCTCTGAAAGTGACGAATTCCATATATAGACTGACGGAAGCAATATATACACTGGGGGGAATGTCGGCTGTTCTTTCGTTGCATATATACACTGGAGGGAATGTCGGCTGTTCTTTCGTTGCATATAACAGACAGTCCATTATACAAGAACTCTGCTCTAGACTGCATCCTCTCTGTTCCAACAACCAAGCAGAACAACTTGCTATAGTTCAATCACTTACATATCTCCGGGAATTAGAACTCAACACCTCTCATCAAAAGAGAGCAACAATTTACAGTGATAGTAGAAGCTACTGTAGAAGGTATAAAAAATCCAGAACAACCATATAGCGTTAATAGAAGAGACAGAAAAGCTGGTTTGGAATCTCACGCTATCGGGATGGCAAATCAAGTTCTGATGGGTGAACGCACATACTGGGGTTGCAGGAAACGAGAGAGCGGATCAGTTGGCTAAAGAAGCGGCTAGAAACGAACGGCTAGAAACAAGTTACCAAACGTACTCGAAATCTGCTATAAAAACACTGACAGAAGAAAGAAGCCTAGACTTGTGGGAAGAAGAGTGGAAAACATCAAAAAACGGATCATCAACAAAAGAATTCTTTCCTAGCATCAGAAGCAGAGTCCGGCTGAAAAAACACTCCATTTCTTCAGGTTTAACCACACTACTAACGGGACATGGAAAACTAAGACACTACTTACACAGATTCCATATCCTGGAATAATTTCCAGAATATGGAATCACCATCATGCATTTGCAGTTCACAATTTCAACAGATTGTTGACCACATACTTTACGACTGCCAGCTACTGGACTCCATGCGGATGCCCCTAATGCAGTGTTTCTCAAACTTCATATATCCGCGTACCCCTTCTTAAATTTTCATTATTACCAAGTACCCCCTAATGAATTAATTAAATATGGGTAAGGATAATTCCTTGCCTTTTCTTGATGTCAAACTGACTCGCTCTTCTGGTAAACTCAAAATATCGATATATAGAAAGCCCACGCATACCAACAAATATCTGCATAGTCAGTCCCATCACCTCCCTCCTCATAAGCTTGGAATAATTTCCACCTTGGGACATAGAGCCCGTTCTCTTCTGGATGACCCAAATGAACTTCTTACAGAAATAAACCAACTGAAAACTTCTTTCGAAGTTAATGGATATTCCAAGAGAATCATTGAAAAATTCCTTCTTAATCCCCCTAGACATCACTCAGAAGAAACAAATAGATTCAAAGGCAATATATCTATTCCTTACATAAGTACAGTTTCACATAAATTAGCAAAGGTTCTAAGAAAATACAATATCAGAACCTTGTTCACTCCACTTCCAGAGATCCGTTTCTTAATAAGCCACCCAAAACCTTGTCATCATCAACTCAAATACCCTGGTGCATATAAAATATTGTGTGATTGTGATATTCCTTATTTTGGGCAGACAGACAAATCTGTCGAATCGCGTATGGAAGAACACATGAGGGACATTACTTACAAGAGACAGCGAGTCAGTGCATTATTAAGTCAAATCCTTTTCTCGGCTAATCCTAATGATGAAAGCCAAAGTCACAAAGTCTGCTGGGAAAAATCCACTAACATCTTCCGTTGCAATGATGAACTAGAGTGAAAAATCGTGGAATCTAGAGAAATCATCTTTAATCCTGTTCATCTAAATAATAACTTGAGCTATAACCTCCCAGATAGTCATTCAGCTATAATCATGTACTGGCGTTCACGTGATGCAGCAGGCACGCACTCTCCCAACAATGCAACAAACGAAAGAACAGCTTTAAATACAACTACAACGTTTTCATGCTAATTATGTATAGACACTCTATGTTGTTCATAGTCTTTTAACCTTCAATGTTTAGTGTTTTTTTCTTTCTTTTATAATGTCACCTGAAGAAGGCTGTTACGGGCCGAAACTAGTAGTGTTTTTATATTAAAACCTTTTTACTTAAATCTCGGTTCTAGTCATTCAATTCTATATATATATATAGAATTGAATGACTATACATATAACACGGGCCATATATATATATATTAAATTTCATCAGAACTACTTCTGATGAAATTTAATATTTATATTTTAAGAATTTCAGAAAAAATTAGTGATATTTACAAATATTGTTAAAATCGGACAATATCACTGTGCACGAAGACTGAAATATATTTTTCAGTGCGCCAGCGAGGGCGAGGTGGTGTGTGTGGGGGGGATATAACTTGGCTGAGTGACTGATGCACATATTGCAGTTACCTTTGGTGCAGACGAGTTTAATTTCTCCCTGGTGATAATAGTATCTCATGAATACAGTATAACATAATATGAACTTATCGCCTTATATTTTTATAAGGCGATAGCTGTTTTGCAATATACAGTTTTCGTGTGTTAAACGTTAAAAAGAAAAGTAAATAATCTTTTTTGTGTGATTTATTTTATTTTATTTTTTTTTCTTCAACATTTATAGTTTGCTGGTTTGGTTTTAATTACTTGTAATAAAAGCCACTTGATTTTTTAAGGAATACGTTAAAATGTAGTGCTATATACGTGTTTGTTTTTTTTCCATTTTTACTAACTTGTTTTTACCCTCCTACCTGGTACTTTTTTGGCCTGTGTTATGAAATCAGATGTAATTATTAATAATTCAATTATCCAAGATACAAAGAAAACTATATATTTGTGTTTATTGTTACGGGTATTAAGATTTCAGTTAATTTAGCACTTAAGTGTAGTCATTCGGATGTTTTTTTCTTCATTAATATGCTTATATTTCCAGCTGATGTTTATCGTTCATTCTACATTTATTTTATTTTATTTATATATTTTTCTTTACAGTATCAGCGACACTTGAAAACAACTCACAGATATCTCACAGGAAAGAAAATAAGATGACTAGTGATGCCATCTAGTAGAGAAATCTCACATCAATATATTATTCAGGATATTACGTATTTCTCATTTTTCAGCAAAGTTTGAATGTCTATTGTACTGGTAAGAAGATATGAACTAACCGGTTTATGATGCTTAATAATAAACGCCTCAAACATAAGGATGTTAGAAATATATTATATTACCTCAATTTAATTTTAAAAACCATCAGGGGATTCTTGGAATATCCAATTAATAAACAGAGAAAAGTGAACGGTACTTTGTGCATAAAATATATTTTATGCCACGAAATAATAGTAATTTTTATTAATATGCTCTTTATGAAAGAACATATCATACTCAGCAGCTTTTACAACTGCATCACGGAATCGTTATTCAAAAATCAGAGAGGGATTTTAATGAAATAAGGATCTGGGATTCTATTCTGCTATGTATCTTAATATGTTGAAGATGTGTTTTATTATGTACAAGGAACGGGGGATTAAAATTTGTAACCTGCAGTATATGTAGCAAAATGAAACACTAAGAAATTATTAGTATATATATATATTAATATTAAATATGTCGTTTTTAATTACAGAACAATTCGGCCGTTTTACAAAAAGCTTTAAAATAAGAAAGATTTATTTCTTGCATGCACTTTCTTAAGGCGTTAAGTTTGCCTGATACTTTTTAAATTTTATGTTGATACTCCTTGTTAAAAAGGCGGCGTGGAAGAAGAAGGAGTGCTAAACGATTACCATTGATTGTCTCTGAGGTAAACTGTGGTGGCTACTTGCTGCTGCAATATTCGTAGGTGGCGAAGGTACAGCTTCGAGCGTACCACCAACAAAACCCTCAAATGCTTTTTTATTTATTGATTATTATTATTATTATTATTATTACCCCAAGACCTCATGGAGTCAAAGACTCATCTGGTAGGTCCTTTTATCACACACACAGCTCATCATACCGTGTCTTAAACACACTCAAACTCCTTGCAGACACCACACTCTCAGGCAAGGTATTCCAATCATTCACAACTCTGCACGAAAAAAAAAAACCCTCCTCTCACTCCCGTACTCACACCCTCTTTATACAGTTTCCAGGGAAGACCTCTGGTTCTCCCCTGATCTCCCACTATTCTCTGTAAAACTTCTCCAACAACCCCTTACCAACTTGTAGGTCTCTATCATATCTCCCCTCTTCCTCCTCTCCACCAGACTCTGCAAATTACATCTTCTCAATCTGTCCTCATATTCAACATTCCAGAGGTCAAAAATTACCTTAGTCAGTCGCCTTTGGACCCTTTCCAACATCTCTTCATCCTTCTGAAAACCCAGTGACCAAATCTGGGCACAATAGGCGATGTGTGGCCTAATCAAAGCCTTATACAACGAACAAGAAACTCCCTACTTCTACACGTCAGTGTCCCTCCGCATCATTCCCAGAAGCCTTTGTGTTGTCTTCACAATTTTGGCGATGTGTCCCCTAAATTTTAGATCCTTATCCGCTATTACCCCCAGATCTCTTATTTCCTCTACCTCCAACAATATATTCTCACCAAGCATAAATTCTGCATCCCATCTTTGTTTTCCAAATTTTAAAACCTTACATTTTGCAACATTGAACTCACATCCCCATTTCCGTGCCCAATCACTCAATCTATTCAAATCTTCCTGTAAGGCAACAACATCTTCTGTAGTCTTTATGATTCGTCCCCACTTTGCATCAACATGAAAACAACTGAATATTTCCATCCAAATCGTCACCAATATCATTAACATACAAGTTAAATAGTAATGGCCCCAAAACAGATTCCTGAGGCACTCCACTAGTGACTTTCCTTTTCCTGGATATCGCACCCCCATACACAACTTGTTGATACCTATCAGATAGCCAGTCTCCAATCCAATGCACTAATCTAATATATCTAACCCTATCTGCTCTAGTTTGACTGTCAACCTATCACGAGGTACTCTCTATCAAAAGCGTTTGCGAAATCCAAGTATATTACTGTGTATCCTTCTCCTCTGTCCAAGTAGAGTATTTATTTTACATTTTTGTTTATTTTTTCAGACGCTTCAAGGTGGCATTAGCAGGTACAATTTTGCATAGCATTATGGCTTTGGCATTCTACCCACTTGAGCAAAATTCGAAATGAGGTTTCCACATGAGAACGTGAACGATTCCCTCGTTAAAGGGGAATAGGAAATATTGAAAAATTACGGCATCTATTTCAAAATAAACCTAAACATACAGATGTATGAGATTATTCAACATTAGTAGATCGTGAATTTTGTAATAAATAAATAAATAGAATTTGAATTTATTTATATTTGAAAATCAGTCGAATTTAAATAAATTAGGATGAAACTTCCAAGCATTTGGGAAACATTAATCCTCACAGAGCCTAAATTACAATCTACGCCTCCTAAATATCGCCATAGAGAGCGTCCCACCTAGATCTGACTTTAGTGTTATTTCCACATGTTTCGTTTATAACTGTTGCCTTTGTGTGTGTGTGTGTGTGTGTGTGTGTGTGTGTGTTAGAGGTAAAGCCATACTTATGCATAATGCGCACGGGACTCTGGCTGGGGGGGGCGATAATTAGGGCCAATTTAGGGGTCCTCGGAGCACTGTAGCACTTCAGGCCCCATCCGCTTCGGGAAAAGTGTAAGTACGGCCCTGTGTTACAAGTGTTAGTTTGTACTCCCTGAAGATGCCTCAGTGACTGAGAACGAATTAAAATAACCTTTAATCCTTTCGTAGTGCTGTTACTACTCCATTAAACCTTGAACATGATGAAAATTTGAAAATTACAGAACCAATATCTATTGCGTGTACATTTTTTATATGCCCATATGCGAAAGATTATAAATCTATAGTACATTCTTACTGAAGGAGAGTTAAGATTTTTTTCCTATTTTTTATTACTGTTATATATTTGCATACAGTGTGTTTATTTAATTTTTACATAGTCTGAAACCCTGCTCTAGACCAGGGATCTTCAACCTTTCAGACAGTGCGGGCCGCATTAAAAATTTCACTGAAGCCCGCGGGCCACTATGCTATATTGCGGTATTTAGAATTGTAAGATGCTTTCAAGATTCACAAGGAACGCTGTGCATTTGATACTTTACATAAAATCCTATAAAAATAAACAAACTCAGCTTTAAGAGCGTAGATAGGAGTCGGGTTCATGATAAGTAAATACAATCAATACTTGAAAAAAGATAATTTAATGAAAAACCTTCATTTTTTACAATGTCAATGGGTAACTTGGCAATGTTTTTCCTTAACCAGCTAGTCGATGTTGGGATCATGTTGGAAGTCGCTATGCGCAGAGTATTCTCGAGATGTTGGTCCGTAACACAGCGCATATCTTCAAACCATGCCGGCGAAGATCAGAGAATGCGTCCTCAGAAATGCAGTATTTTGTAAAATGTAATCAAGAGCACATTAAATAATCTTTTTCTCAAAGAAGAGTTGATCAAGAAAGAAGATCAAGAATTCCATGCTCAATACAAATTGGAGTTCAATTTGTATTGAGCATGGAATTTCGGCAGCATTGACACCGAATGGCATTGAAAATAAATCTAAAGAAGACTGTTGGTTACGAAAATCACTAAATCTCTCTTCGAACTCACTTCATAACATGGCTAATTTTATAGCGTATTCATCAAGAGACGAACAGTTGGACTCAGCGAGAAGCTGAAAATGAGTTAAGTCTTTTTTTTTTGCGCGTTGTGCCGCCCAAAGTTTGAGCTTGGCCACAAAAGCTTTGATGTGATCAAACAGAGTGTGCACCAGTTGATGTTTGGACTGTAGCAGCGTATTTAGGTCATTCATATGAGTAATAGGGTAGCCACTTCTCACCAGATCAAGATCAAGATAAGATAAGGAATTGTGATGTGACTGGTTGATAAGAAGATGACGTCATTGTGTGTGTGACGTCATGTGTTTGGAATTTCCCTGTGGGCATATGTGTCAATGGCTTCAGTTCTTGTGTTTTGGTTCGCGTATGGAATTATGGATGATGGTAGAGATAAGGATTCGTGTCGTGATTGGTGGGACACTTCTGACGAGATCAAGATAAGATAAGGAATCGTGTCTTGGGTGTGTGTTGTTTTCAGATGTAGATAAGTGATGTCATTTGCTGTTGTCAATAAATGACATAATTTGTTAGTTGCTAATAAGTGACGTTATTATTTTGAATGGAAAGGAAGATATATTAGTGGATAAGGAATCGTGTTGATTGGGGGGGACTTCTGACCAGATCAAGATAAGATAAGGAATCGTGACGTGGATGTATTGTTATCAGATGAATATAAGTGACGTAATTTGTTAGTTGTAAATAAGTGACGTTATTGTTTTGAATGGAAAAGGGAGATATATTAGTGGATAAGCATTCGAGTCATGATTGGTGGGATACTATGAACCAAATAGGGGTAGGGTGAAAGGGGAAGCGATGTCAGTGTCCTGGATGTGTGTTGTTATGAGTTGTAGATAAGTAAATGGTTTGCGTATGGTATTATGGGTGATGGATAGTGATAAGATAAAGTTTAGAAATGTTTGGAATTTTGCTGGGGCCCTCATCTGTCAGGGACATAATGTGGTGTTGGTTCGCTTAGAGCATTGTGTGTGATGTTTAGAGATAAGGAATCGTGACATTTTTGTATTTGGAAATTTCTGGGGAACATATATCTCTCTGTAATATCACATGGTGTTTTGGTTTGCCTATGGAATTGTGGGCGATGTTTTTGGATAAGATGTCTTGGAATTTTTGCAGAATGACACACATCCTTCATTGTTGTCATGTTTTGTCTTTGGTTATCTAAAGATGGCTGTACTAATTTTTCAGTACATTTTGGGGTATTTCATTCCTGTTAAAGGGTGGGAATTCTTAGAGTAGAGTCGTGATGGTGGCAGTGATTAGGCTTTTCTGAATAATTTCGGCAAAACTTTCGTATAACTTTTACTTTTAGTATACGTCATCCATTTGTAGATCTTTTTTTTCAATGTTCTGATAAATCTTTCTGCAATGGGTGCTTTCATTTCACTCCTGGTCGTATAGAAATGAATATTATGGTTCGTAAACAATGCACGAACTTTCTTGTTGCAAAACTCTTTTCCTTGATCAGTGTTTATGTAACATGGCACTTCTTTAAAAATAGACTCTAAAGCATTAACAACAGCGTATGCTGATTTCTTCTTCAGTGTTCGAACCCACACAAATCGGGAAAAACAATCAATGCATACAAGAAGGAAACACACACCCCCATTCTCTTTTGCATGGGATAACATATCTGCCAAATCACATTGAAAAGTGTGAAAGTGTAGGGACTTTGATTTGATTGCGTTTAAACTTTCTTCTAATAGGTTTAAGTCTCACATAAGTAAGCTGTGTTGCTAAACCAACTTTTCATGGTTTCATGTGGCAAATTTGTATGTTCCTGTAAAGCCTTTGATACTTCCAAATCTAACTATTGTATTAGGATTATAGTAATCTGCTAACTTTTCCATCACTAACAATAAGTTTTTTTTTCTTTGCAGGTGAAAATCGAGGACTATCGCAAAGGTTGCAGATGTTTGTTATGATAGCAGTACTATTTATACTTATGTATTTTGACCTGTCTATTCTCATATGGGAAGCAGTATCAAAATCAACCAATCGCACATGCATCATCAAAGAAATGTTACGACAAGAAAAACACCACATGCATTGGTGATATCTGTAAATTCCAAATTTCTGCATATTACGTTGTAAATAATATCTGTGAAATAAAATGTGTAAACTTAAATGAAACAAACGGTTTCGTTGATGTGTTATGCATATTTAAGTAAGATCACTTTGAAATCACGTGAATTCACACACAAATTTATTTATTGAACTTTAAGATCTTAAATTTAGACAAATCAAAATAATCGGATGAATTATGAATAAAATAAACATGAGGTATGGGGAAAAAAATCATTAGAATTTCTAGTATACATACAAAAGGTTTTGTAATCCATTTAACTGTCAGTTTATTTTAATTTATTTTTAAAATGCCGTTTAGTTTTCTCTTGACTGTAAAGTAAAAAATACCAATAGCCCAATATTTTGTAAAAAGATAACGTTAATTAGAAAAGTAATGAATTTTAAGATCTTAAATGTAAACAAACAAAATATTCGGATGAGTTATGTATATGAGAAAAAAAAGTGTGTGTTTGAGGGACACCAGCATATAATTAAATTTTCCAGAAAAGCTTAATCACTGCCGCCATCACGAATCTACTCTAAGAATTTCCACCCTTTAACAGGAATGAAATATCCCAAAATGTACCGCAAAATTAGTACAGCCATCTATAGATAACCAAAGACAAAACATGACAACAATGAAGGATGTGTGTCATTCTGCAAAAATTCCAAGACATCTTATCCAAAAACATCGCCCACAATTCCATAGGCAAACCAAAACACCATGTGATATTACAGAGAGATATATGTTCCCCAGAAATTTCCAAATACAAAAATGTCACGATTCCTTATCTCTAAACATCACACACAATGCTCTAAGCGAACCAACACCACATTATGTCCCTGACAGATGAGGGCCCCAGCAAAATTCCAAACATTTCTAAACTTTATCTTATCACTATCCATCACCCATAATACCATACGCAAACCATTTACTTATCTACAACTCATAACAACACACATCCAGGACACTGACATCGCTTCCCCTTTCACCCTACCCCTATTTGGTTCATAGTATCCCACCAATCATGACTCGAATGCTTATCCACTAATATATCTCCCTTTTCCATTCAAAACAATAACGTCACTTATTTACAACTAACAAATTACGTCACTTATATTCATCTGATAACAATACATCCACGTCACGATTCCTTATCTTATCTTGATCTGGTCAGAAGTGTCCCACCAATCACGACACGATTCCTTATCTCTACCATCATCCATAATTCCATACGCGAACCAAAACAAGAACTGAAGCCATTGACACATATGCCCACAGGGAAATTCCAAACATTCCTAACACATGACGTCACACACACAATGACGTCATCTTCTTATGAATCAATCACGTAACGATTCCTTATCTTATCTTGATCTGGTCAGAAGTGGCTACCCTACTACTCAAATGCAACGAGATGTCGGTCACAAAGGCAAAGTCTGTCATCCACTTTGGATCGTTAAATTCCGCAATCGGATTCCCCTTGGTCTGCGTGAACTGCTGTATTTCGCTCCTTCAGTCAAAGACTCTTTTAAGAACCTTTCCTCTGCTCAACCAACGCACATCACTATAATAAACCACATCGCCGTGATCCGCTTCGCACTCTTGGGTCAAAAACTCTTGGAATTGACGACGATTCAATCCTCTAGCCCTAATAATGTTGACGACAGTCAACATTATTAGGGCAAGAGGATTGAATATCACAATAACGTTCATGACATTCTCATGAAAATGTCATGAAAGTTATTGTGATAGTTTTCGCGCACAAATTCTGGTGGAGTAAACAGTGGTAATGGACGAAATCATTTCCTTCTAGTTCCGGTTCTTTCCGTAGCAGCGCAACAAACCCTTCGTTCTTTCCTACCATAGCAGGGACACCCTCGAGGTTGGTTAAGCAGAGGTCGAAACGCTGGAGCGTTTTCTTGGCGGCTTCAAAAATATCAATGCCTTTCGTCGTTCTCTTCATAGGCACAAGTGCAAGCTTTTCTTCTGTCACATTGAATTGTTGATCGGTGCCACGGACAAAGATAGCCAGTTGTGCTGTATCCTTCACATCTAAAGCAAGTCAATATGACGTAAATTCGGACGTCCGTTTTTTTAAAGTTCCTTCAATGTCATTGGCAAGTTCTTCGACACGTCGTGCTACAGTTATCCCAGACAAACTTGGCTTTTTAAACACTTCCTTATTATTTGGGCACAGAATATCCCCAGCAGCGATGAAACACTCTTTCACAAACTCGCCGTCCATGGCTTTTGATTTTTTAGCAATTTTTTCAGCTATTACATAACTTACTTTGGCATAACTTACTTCGCTCTCTTCCCTCTGCCTTTTAAACGTACCCTGCTGGCATTTTAAATCTATTTGAAGACGGTTCACTTTATCCACACGAAGACGCCCTTGAAGGTGATCGAAATTCGACGCATGCTTTGTCTCATAGTGTCGTTTTATACTGACATTCACGACAAATTAAACATTATCGTCGTTCGGCACAAAAAAAGTATAAATTGGTCCACTTTTCATTAAAAACCCGACAAGAATCACTTAATTTACGCTTTTTGGAAGGTGAACCCCAAAAATGATCCAAAATGTCCGTGTAACGGTTATTATCCACTGAATATGTCTCACACTAATGAAAAAAGTCTGGCAATATAAAACCACAATAGGCTATGGCTGACAAGACGAACCTGCGCGCTTATACACGAATATCACACTGTTCACGACTGACTGACTGTGGATGAGATCCTCTTGTATTTATATGAAAATAACAAAGTATTGAGAACCTTCGAGATGTATCTGAAAGGTGCTATACAGCGCACTAGAACGAACTACTGCTTCAGCCACTAACCTACGACATTAGTACTAGTACTTAAGTACCGCTTGGCGCTGGTAGATGGCCGAAGAAGAATGTCTATTTAATATTTATTTTTATAGGTTTTTATGTAAAGTATCAAATGCACAGCGTTCCTTGTGAATCTGGAAAGCATCTTACAATTTTAAATACCGCAGTATAGTTCAGTGGCCCGCGGGCTTCATTGAAATTATTTTTTTTATTTAATCGCGTTTTAATGTTAAGAAGTGTAAATCAGAAAAAACGTTTCATCTGCTGTAAGTCCTTAATTTATGTCACTTAAGTCTCCTTATTTAACTGATGTAAGAACAAGCATAAATACCGAAAGCCGATTTATTTCTTTATTCATTTATATAAGTTTCTACTAATTTGACCTTATTTACTAAAACACACTCCCTTCGTTAAAAATAAATAAAAACTTCAATCCGCAGCGCACTTTTATAAAACCTGATTTACATGCGCCCTCTCGTTTCAAAAAGAATTCTCCAGACAGCAATTCCAAGTGTACTTATACAGTATAAGCCTAATGATGCATACACACACACGGGGGTTATCATTTCAGTAATGGTAATTGCTTCAAGCTTAAAATATATCAACAAAATACAGCCACAACTTACTTGGTTCAATATAAAGACGTCTCTTCACCTCTAAATGATTACTGTTTTGTTTTCACTCTTCCAGAAGCAAAAGTAATGCATTAACTACATATTACATCTCTTTTCACATTACAATTTCTACGTAACAGTCGCATTCCGTGTCCACTTCTGGTACTGTCATTCCAGTCCCACAAAACTAAATAAAATATAATTAATATTTAGTTAATTTCTCTCCAGAAAACCAATAAAAGGCGATTTATTTCTTTATTCATTTATATAAGTTTCTACTAATTTGACCTTATTTACTAAAACACACTCCCTTCGTTAAAAATAAATAAAAACTCCACTCCCCAGCGCACTTTTATAAGACCTGATTTACATGCGCCCTCTCGTTTCAAAAAGAATAGATGCATTTTCTTAATTCTAATGGAAACGACTTCAAACTAAAAATATGTTAATAGGAATTAACGTGTACCTTCTAAATGATTTTTGTTCTGTTTAAGCACTTCCGTATGAAAAAAGATTATACTAAACGGCATGTTCTCTTTCGCGCGCACACACAGGCGGTTCCAGCTTTACGAGTTTTTTTTTTTTTTTATTTTTACCGTTCCCAACCCACTACCTGCGTAAACCAATGCAAACAAGAATTTACCAACATGATTTCAAAATACTACAAGGAGAAACTACATATTTTTAAAGATATGCTCTCCACATAAAGTTATACTTAAATTTTTGCAAAAGTGCAAAGAAATAAGTTCATCATGGTAATTTAAAAAAAAAAATGCTGCCATGCCTCCCAGTCCCTCATAAAACAAGCGTTACGTTATAGATACAACATACAAGCTTAATCATATAAAATTTAATCCATCGAAATAAAAACAGACTGACTTGTGTCTTACGTCCCAAGACACATTGCAGTCGCCAAGTACAATTATTAACTAATGCAATTACTACATAATAGCATCATTATTTAAAAAAAAAAAAAAAGGAATAATCTGACTTATTTAGAACTCAAACAAGCACATCCAACCTTCCTTCCCCCAACACTATTTTTGCCCCGTCCGAAGTTTTAGTAAACAAAGCTGTTAGGTCGATTATAAAATGATTCGGCGATACGCTTTCTTCAGATGAAACAGAAATGTTAAAACAAAGGTCTACTAAAATTCCCCTTAAAAAATTTTCTAGGAAAGAATACATCATTAAAGTCCAAACCAAATTAAAAAATGAAAAGCAAAGATTATTTTCAAAAGGATAATTCCAAACGCAAATCTCTTTCGCGTGCTATAAAAAATTAAAAAATATAACTCTAATATTAGTTGAAATATCTATTTCCACTAATAGCTTCCCCTCTATCAATAAAGCAATATAACTTCCCCTTTATCAATAAAGCTGATAGAGGGGAAGTTACTGTAATAAATAACAAAGGATTACCACTTTCGACATCATTAATGATTCTAATACTTATAAGGAACTCACTGAAGATCCTACTCGCAAATAAAAAAAAAATGCAGAAAAATGTGTATATCAACTCAAAGAAGAAGGCAAAATAGATAAATACACTGCTAAAAAACATTACTTCTCGTTAAAACCGTTGCCCCACTATTTTCGGACAGGTTAAAAAAAAAAACGAGTTACCACCCTATACCTCAAAATTTAATACGGAAACATCAGAGCAGTCTCCTTATCAAAATGTATCGTGTAATTACAAAACCATTACTAATCGAATCCCGTACAACACAGGCCTAATATGAGACATTAACATAAATACTCTTGACCACGCTTCTTCAACCACTGACACATATCTTAATATACTAAGTCAGTACAACATAAACCCTATCATTAACTCCCCAACAAGAGAAGAAATGCTCAATAACTCGCTAACACAATCATGCATTGATCATATCAACATACGGGCTCCCATCCATACATATACATCATATGTATGATGCATATGTAATTAACGTCAAAATTGCCGATCACTACTTTGTCTCAACTTCGTTTTATTACGTTACCTACCCCCTACTCCCCTCCCACCACCACAAAAGTCGACAGAACTCAATCATACTAAAGGGCATTGTCGATAACCATGTAAAA
Organism: Typopeltis vanoorti; assembly: GCF_054136105.1. Lineage (NCBI taxonomy): Eukaryota > Metazoa > Arthropoda > Arachnida > Uropygi > Thelyphonidae > Typopeltis > Typopeltis vanoorti. The sequence goes on from NC_143560.1 coordinate 128,134,446, forward strand.
AAATACAGACTGGAATTCCCTACTTAAAATAAATGATCCTGCAACATTATACAAAACAAACAGACAACAATCCATGGATAAATGACAACATACCAAATAGCATTACTGTAAAAGAAAATCTATGGAAAAAACTTAAAAAGTCCCTCTGTAAAACACATGCACAAACCTTATACAAAAACACAAGAAATCAACTAACAACAAAAATTCGTAGGGCAAAAAGACGCTACTACTTCCAAAAATTCATGGAATATAACAACATTAAGCAAACCTGGGCTACACTCAACGAATTAGTAACTCGAAAAAAGAAAACTTCAGCACAAGATTTTATTGCAAAAAGCTTCGGTCAGGACACAAACCAAGAGGAACTAGCTCATTCAATTATGCTTTCACAAACAATATCACACAACTCAAAAAAGACAAACTACCAACGATCAACAAAAAACTACCGACACAAAGTCAACAACAAACGATGTATTTTCTACCCGTAACAAAACAGGAACTGAAAGAAGCACTCCTACAACTATAACCAAAGACCACTCCAGGAATAGACAAAATAAGACTCACAGACCTTATAACACATTTTGAACAAATAAATCCAATACTTTTGAAACTCGTGAACATAATATTCAACACAGGCATTATTCCACAACAACTAAAAACTGCAGTAATTACGCCAATATGCAAACACGGCAAAAGAAACGACACTCAGAACTACAGACCAAGAGCTACCCTACCAGTCATCTCAAAAATTCTAGAAAAAATAACACATACCAGACTACAGAACTATTTACAGAAGTACAACATCATCTACAAAACCAATACGGCTTTCAGAAAACAAAAAGCACCATCACTTTATTAGAAGACATCGCCGACACAATAAACAAAGCTCTCGACAAAAACAAGTACGCCGTCCTTATACTGCTGGACCTAACCAAAGCATTTGATACACTTGAACATGACATACTACTCACCAAACTATACTCAATAGGTATAAGAGGAACACTGCATACATACATGGTTCAAGAACTAACTCTCAAACAGAACACAAGTAACAAAAATAGGTACATGTCACAGTTAAGGTATACAAAAAAAAAACACGGTGTCCCTCAAGGTCCCATATTATCACCCACTCTATTCAACATATACATTAACGATGTTCATAACATATCAATAAGAAGTCAAATATTTCAGTACGCAGATGACACTGCACTACTAGCAATCCACACAGACATCAACACAACTCTCTGCAAAGCACAACAAGACCTAAACGAAATCACAACATATTTCCACCAAAACGCAATTTTAATCAACTGCACCAAAACACAGATGTTGATAATAAACAACCCAAGAATCATACGCCCCGCGTCTCTATCGATACACTGTCACACATACCGCTCCATTAACAACAAAAATACTTGCCAATGTTCCGAAATCAAACCTGTAACACATGCAAAATACCTCGGTCTCTATATAGATTCCCACCTTAAATGGACAAAACATATAGAATACCTACACACCAAACTCCGGAGCAAAACTCTTCCAAGTTAAAGACATTATTCTATCCAACATAAAAAAAACTCCTATATCACGGTATCTGCGAATCCATACTCAGATACGAAATAACAGTCTATACAAACACATCAAACAGCCACCTAACAAAATTAGAAACATTACACAGGAAAATCGTATCAACGGTGATCTGGACACCTTACACGCAACAACCAATATCCGACAAGCACATGCGATACACAGAATTCTGAGCATTAAAAACCTGAAACACTACATGACATTAACAAGGAATTACTTCAACATCACCTATCGAAACAACAGAGACACATATCGTATAACACGACTCACAACAACTCTCTACATCCCTACACCCTTCAACAATTCATACGGTTCTTTTGTGAGATCACATCAGATACCCAAGCAACTCAACAACCTACCAAGAAATTTAAAACACAAAGATAACTACAGAACATTAAAACACATATAAATAACTACAGAACATTAAAACACGAACTCTGGAAAATATACCAACAAAGTTAAGAAACCATTAACACTAATATACATATCACAAATCACCGGCATCCAATGCCAACATCCCATACATAAACATACGTAAGTAGCAACAACTTAAATAGTGAAGCCTAAATCCCACTCTCTTCAAAAAAGCTAACCCAAGCTTCGAAGTAGGCGGGATTAACTCGTCTCACTCAACCTCACGTAATCCTTATAACCAAAGAAGCAGATTATATAATAAAACAGTTAGTAAAGTATACAACAATAAAGAAGATATTGAAGATACTGATTATTATGTGATAATATCATTAATATAATACTCTCTTATGTAACACGAAAAAATAATGTGATAAATTATTCTTATAATCAAAAAATTATATAAACAAAAAAAATTATTATACAAAAAATTCTGAATAATCTTCATTGTTAACATTAGAAGAACATGTGTTGTAAATACTTAATATAGAGGCAAAAAATACTATTAAAAATTTTAGTTGAAATGAATGCAAAAAATGCAGCACTTAGAGCTGAATTCTGTAAAATTATAAGTTGCAATGTCACTCAAGATGTCTATTGTATGTGTAAATATTTTAGCAATCAATAAATTACTATGACTATTAAAAAAAAATTATTATTATTACTATTCAACAGTCGAAGAAGTCTTACAAACGGTAATGGTTCGGATGTGTCTTTGATCAACACAAATTGATCAAAGACACATCCGAACTCCGTCAAGAACTTCATTCCCTAAAACTTGTCTAATGTTTACCTCAATGGGTAGTATTAGACAAGAAATTTGTCTAATGCTACCCATTGACATTGTTTGAGTTTGTGAGGAACCACTCAACACTTACTGACTCCTTAGAATCATATTGTTAATTAAACAGAAAGGCAATAAAATACTATAATTCAGGGACGATTAGAGTTACATTTTATTCCCCATAAGCATGCTCGAATTCATCCAAAGGAAGATGAGCGAGCTCGCCATTTGCCGATATCTTTTAGTGATGTGACCTCAAACTGATAATCAATGAGATGAACGATCTCGCATTTGTGGATGTCCAAAATTGTTGGGATGGAAAAGAAAACCAGCATTACGTGACGGAGGTTAAAGGGTAGTCGAGAGGCTGACAGTGGTCTTCCCTGCAACGCTCCCCCAGCCTAGACCTCCCCCCACCCTCCCTCTCCTCCAGAAGATGCCTGCTCATTCAAGGGGAGATGAGCGAGCTCGCCGTTTTTGGATTTCTTTTAATCATGTCACCTCCAACTGATGCTGATAATTTAGGAGCAAAAAAAAAAAAAAACGCGTTTTTTTTTTTTTTTCATTTGTCTTATTTGTTCATGCAAGCCCTCAAATATAGAATTTGGTTATTTTACTCTGAGTTAATTTTCATTTGAAATAAGAATAAATAATTATTTATTTGTATTGGAAAGAATATCTAAAATAATAATTATGTTAATATATATATATATATATATATATATATATATATATATATATGTATATATATATATATATATATATATATATATATATATATATATATATATATATATATATATATATAACTATCCCTACTGTGAAATAAATGTCGGGCTGAGAGGACAAGAGTCATTAGGACTAACGAAAATGAGTTTTACATGGTTGAACTATGTAAAAACCATAGTATCCAGTCAGTGACAGTGAATTAAAAGTCTTATTTGTTCATGCAAGCTGATAATACCGTGCAAAACATCAAAGGGAGGAGATGAGTCATGAAAAAGGTGACGTTTGGATTGTCGTGTGGGAAGTATTATCAAACCCACACGTAAGACCAGGAGAACTCCAAACCCCCATCCCCCTGTCAGAAAAGTTCACAAGTAGACACAATAATTTGGCGAATACGGTCGCTGGCTGATTTTATCAATAACAAGACACATTGAACGACCATGTAAAAAAAAAAAAAAACACATAGATTGACCCACTAAAGAGTGTAGGAAATAAATGAACCGCATTAGTCAGGAAAAGACATGTTGAGTTAATGGAAAATTGTTGCCTCTACTGTAAAACTCACGTGAATGCTAAAATCAGTTAGTCACCGTGGGAACTGAAAGAGGACCGAAAACTAAGACCGGAAATTAATGACTAATCTTCAAGAAAGACTAATAAATCTAAAGGATGTAGTCAACTAGATTTTCTGGTTATTTACGGAAATATTGTTCTCTCAACTCTTGTGTGAGTGTTTGTGTTGTGTTGTGGATATAAAATTCAACAATTTTGGAATATCTTTTTTGGAATATTCGCATTTAGAAGAGCCATTCTGGAAAGACTGTAAGTAATTTAAATTTTTACATTGTTTATTGTTACAGGCTTATCTGGGGAATTACACAAGTGTTATTGATATATTGGTCCTAACAGAAGTATCCATAACTGATGACGAAGCGACTGCTTTCCAAATTCCAGGCTTCCAACAAATTACATCATGCCACCAAACATAAAGAGGGGGTGGAATATTAATATTTATCGAACATAAATTAATAGCAAAAGAAACTGTCTATCAGGTTGAGCATGCTGAAACTCTTGCATCGAAATGCTATTTACAGGCCGCCAAACATAAACATGATAAAATTCTTGCACGAACTCAATTGCTGGCTTTCACGCCAAGAAATATGCTCAACCGAATACCTAATGATAATCGGTGACATAAACATAAATATTGCAAACGAAAACCAGAACAACACTGTACAATACCTAGACACGCTATCCATTATAACCTAATACCAACAATAGCATCATGTACTAGAGAAGAAATATTCGGAAATACTATCAGTGCTTCCTGTCTAGATCATGTAAACATCCGAGCACCACCAAACAGTTACACTGCATCAGTCATAAAGTGCAAAGTGCAGATCATTACTTCACGGCTATAAACCTGCACACTAAGACAATATCCATGCAATGCTCCACATATTATTGTTTTGTGAAAAACACAAAACAATAATAGACGAAGAAATAGTCAACCACTGAATAAGAAAAACCGACTGGGAACACTTGGAATCAGATTCAGTAGATATGTTATACAAGATTAAACTCATACTGGAGGAAATATATAAGAAAGCTGCTCAGAGTTCGTTCAAGAACAAACCAAAATTCCTGGATAACACAAACCTTAATCCTAGAAATACACAGAAAGGACGCTCTATGGAAAGAATTAAAGCGATATCCAAATAACGGAGCTTTAAATACTGAATATAAGGTAACAAGGAATCGGCTTACAACACAAATAAGAAATGCAAAAAGAAACTACTACAGAGACAAATTAAACTCTGCACTAAACAACATGAAACAAACCTGGAATCTGATCAACGAGATGCCAGATTATGCTCCCAATACCACCGCCTCTGAAACCATAAAACACAGCTTCATGAAAGACGCAAAGACCACAATCAAAACAGACATTATTGTTCCAACCATAAAAGAAGCAGAACTTCTCGCTGTAATACATCAAATCAAACCAAACAAAGGCCCAGGAATTGATGGTATAAGATTAACGGTATAAGAACTAAGGATATCAAGCAAAATGCAACTAGCTTAGGCCCTAACCTACTAAAATTAATAAATAAAATATTTAAAACAGGACAGGTACCAAGTATGCTAAAGATCGCCATAATCACACCCATATACAAACATGGAAAAAGAAATTTAATCAGTAATTACAGACACATAGCAACATTACCAATTATCAATCAAATTATGGAGCGGATAGTACTAAAAAAACTCACAGTATATACCGAGAAGTTTCATATTATCCCCAAAACACAATACGGTTTTCAGAAAAATAAGGGAACAACATCTGTCTTGGAAGACTTGACAGACATAATTAATACTGCCTTAGACAAAAACAAAATTGTCATGGTAGCCTTTATTGATCTAACTAAAGCATTTGATACACCCACACATCAAACCTTAGAAAAGCTGAGGCATGTTGGAATAGATGGGCCTCTGAACAGCTGGTTTACAAACTTTCAAAATACGAAGTATATCACAAGTATCGGGTCAAACCTAAGTAGAGAGCTACGAGTAACCTCCCCTGCTGTATTCTCCCCAACTCTATTCAACATTTATACGCACGATATTAATCAGCTAGCTATCAAATTTAAGATCTTCCAATATGCAGGACGATACGGCAATAATATCCATCCATAATAACGCAAGTATAGCCCAAACAAATATGCAACATGACATAAATCTTTTCATAGACTGGCTCACCAAAAACTCCATACACCTGAACTCAGGTAAGACAAAATTAATGATATTCAGAAATTCACTGACTCGACCAGTTGATAACAAATATATAACTATCCAACATCCACTCTCCAACATAAAACACCCACAGAACAGTAAAACTACTACAATCACTCAGGTTGAAACAATACAATACCTTGGAATTTACTTCGATGCAGATATGAACTGGAATAGCCACATAAACCATCCACACAACAAACTCCGAACAATAATTAACAAACTCTACAAGTTAAAAGACATGGTTCTTATACTCCTAAAAACACTAATATACAAAGCACTATGCCAAAATATACTAAGATACGCTATAACAACATATGCTTTCTGTGAACCTTACAAACTAAATAGATTAATGTCGTTACAGTACAAAATGATCAAACTTATCTTCTGGGAACAAAGAGACAATATCGACTTTATATGCACTGCAATGTCAGAACATAAAATACTGAGAGCAAAATACTTATGCCACAATGCAGCTTTGCCAAAACATTATTTCGATGCCAACTACAGGACAGTCAGAAATACTTACCGTATAACAAGACCTCAGACTACTAATTATATCACATATAAATAAATAATCACTACGGAAAGGCCACACGAAACTTCTACATCCCAGGAATTCTACATTATACAGGAAAAAAAGAAAGAAAAGAAAGAAAAAAATCTGTACGAATTTCATTGTTACAAAAAAAAAAAAAAAAAAAAAAAAAAAACAGAATTAAACCTGTTGTAAATATATAATCACAATATGTAATAATGATAAATTTTAATAATATAAGAGATTGAATTTTTTTAAAAGAAAAATATATAATCAAATGCATGTAATGTATGTATGATATGCAATCAAATGCATGTTACGTATGTATCATATGTAATCAAATGCATGTAATGCATGAGATGTATCATAAGTAAACTTCTTCTACAGCTTCTCCCACTTAAGTGGGGTCACTGTTTGTTATGAGTCTCCTCCACACCTTCCTGTCTTGGGCTGTCACCACATCCAAGTTCTTCATCTTCCAGTCCTCTTCTACCAGCTCCCTCCATCTCTTCTTTGGCCGCACACGCTTCCGCCTTCCTTGCACATCCATCTGCATGACCCTTCTTCTCACATATTCGTCCTCCCTCCTCATCACATGACCAAACCATCTCAACCTTGCCTCCTGTATTTTCGCTCCTAAGTTCGTAACTTTCACTGTTCCCCTGACATAGTCATTTCCCAGATGATCCTATCTGGTCACATTGCACATCCACCTAAGCATTCTCATCTCTGCTACTTCCATCCTGCTGATGTTATTATTCCTCAGGGCCACAGTTTCTATAGCATATGTCATAGCTGGCCTCACTACTGTCCTATAAATTTTGCCTTTCAGATTGATCGGCACCCTCTTATCGCATAACACTCCAGCCATCTCCCTCCAGTTCCTCCAACCCGCTTGTATCCTGCATCCCACTTCCTTCTCAGCTCCTCCATCTTTTTCCACTGTTGAACCTAAGTATCTAAAGTCTCTCACCTTCCTGATGACATTTCCTTCCAGCTCCAGATCTGTCTCCTGGCCATCGCCCACTGCGCAACACATATACTCTGTCTTACTTCTGCTCAGTCTCATACCTCTCTCTTCCAGTACTTTTCTCCATCTTTCCAGTTTAGTTTCCGCTTCTCTTGAATCTACACACAACAAGATGTCATCTGCATACAACATTGTCCAAGGTGCATCTTCTCTCACCTCCTCTGTTACCACCTCCATCACAATATTAAACAGAAACGGACTTAATGCTGACCCTTGATGCAAGCCAACTGTTACTTGAAAACTTTCTGTCTGTCCCAAACAGGTCCGAACACTTGTCTTCACATTTCTGTACATTTCCCGCACCAACCTGACATATTTCTCCGGCACCTTCTTCTCCCTCAGACACCTCCAGACTTCTTGCCTTGGCACTCTATCGTATGCTTTCTCCAGATCAATAAATACCAGATGTAGCTCCCTTTGTTTCTCTCGATATTTTTCCATCATCTATCGTAACCTAAAGATAGCATCTGTTGTTGATCTACCAGGCATGAAGCCAAATTGTTCCTTTGCAATCTCCACCTCCTCCCTCAATCTGCCATCAAGAACCCTTTCTAGGATCTTCATTGTGTGGGACATGAACTTTATTCCTCTGTAATTTTTACAGTCTTGTGCATCCCCTTTACCCTTGTAGATGGGAACAAGAGTACTCTCCCTCCATTCCTCGGGTATATTTTCCTGTTGGCAAACTTTCATGAACAGGTCCCACAGCAGGTCAATTCCCTCTTCCCCCAGTGCCTTCCATGCCTCCACTGGAATTCTGTCGGGGCCCACCGCTTTTCCATTCCTCATCCTCTTCATGGCCTCCTTCACTTCCATTCTACTGATGTTCTGCACCATCCCCTCAGAAGGCTGCCCATCTCCTCTGTGAGTCCTTGCATTTTCCTCATTCAAAAGTCCCTCAAAGTATATTTTCCATCTGTTTCTTATGTCCACATCCTTCCATAATACTCTTCCTTCAGCATCTTTGATCTGGCTCACATGTAAGATGTCCTTAGCTGCTTTATTTCTACATTTCGCTAGTTGGTAAATTTTTCTCTGTCCTTCCTTTGTTTCTAATTGATCATACAGATCTTGATATGCCATGGCCTTCACTTGTGACACAACTCTCTTGGCTTCTTGCTTTCTCTCTTTGTGCACCTCTCTGTCCTCTTCCACTCTTGACTCATCCCACTTCTGCTTTGCCTTCCTCTTAGCTGTCACTGCCACTTGTACATCATTATTCCACCACCAACCCTCCTTCTGCTCTCTAATCTTTCCAGATGTCTCACCAAGCACCTCGATTGCACAGCTCAGGATTACTTTTGAATTATGTTTCCACCAATCTTGTACACTTTCCAGTCCATCCGAAATCCTCTCTAACACTCTCTCCCTAAAACGATTCCTCACACTCTCCTCTTTTAAGCGAAACCACTTAATTGTCTTCATTCCATGGCAACCAGAAGTTCTTATCTTCGATCTTATTTTAAAGTCTGCGCACAGCAGTCGGTGTTGTTGTGCTACTTGATCTGTTGGAATTACTTTACAATTTGTCACAACCTTAAGATGTTTTCTTTTAGTCAAAATGTAGTCAATTTGTGAGCTGTTGTTACCACTTCTAAATGTTATCAAATGTTCTTCCCTCTTGAAGAAAAACGAGTTCACAATTGCCAGATCAAACGCTACTGCAAAGTTCACAATCCTCTCTCCTTTCTGGTTCATCATTCCCACTCCGTGGCCACCATGCACCCTTTCACTCTATTCTGTCTTCCTATGTGCCCGTTCAAGTCTCCTCCGACAATCACCATCTCATTTTCTTCCAATTCCCTCATTTCTTATCTAACACGTTCCAGAACTCATCTTTTTCCTCTGCTGTACAACCAACTTGCGGGGCATATACACATAATACGACCACCCGCTCTTCTCCAAGACCCAATTTCATTCGCATGATCCTGTCGTTCCTTCTACCCACGTCCAGTACTTCACTCTTCATTCTGCCACACACCACAATTCCTACACCATTTCTTCCCTCGTTATTCGCTCCAGAGTAGAACAGTTTATATCCATCTCCCAGTTCTTTTGCCTTTCCCACTTTCCACCTTGTCTCCTGCACACATAAAATGTCCAACTTCCTCTTCCTCATCACCTCTCTTCCCCTTCCAGTCATGCTTCCAACATTCAGTGTTCCCACTCGCAACATCCTCTCCACCTACTGGGCTCGCTTCTTTAACCGCACCCTCTCTTGATGCGGTAGCCCTCGTCCACTTCTCACAGCTGTAGGGCGATGTGGCTGCGCGTCGCTTGCCCTAGCCCTTATATCATTTTCTCTTCGACTCATAATCATAGTTTGAGTTGGCACTGAAGTTTTCCGACCGGATGCCCTTCCTGACATCAACCCTCGCATTTATCCGGGCTTGGGACCGGCACCTATTGAGGCTAGCTTGCCTCCTTCGGTGGCAGCATAAGACGAAATGACTTAGCAAGATAGGAAAGCCCTCGAATACTCTAAAAGCATCAGGGGGAAGGAGCAAGGAGAGGAGAAAGAAGCAAAGAAAGAAGATAAAAAGGCGTTAGCTGATTTTTTATTATTATTATTATTTTATTCACATAATTGATACACAGTCAAAACAAGATATCATAGAAATAAAAATTTGACTGGTGATTCAGAACAATTCTGATTCTACCCAAGAATCTAAGAATAGTCCGTCAGGTAGCGTCGTAAAATATGAATTGTTCCAAGTAATGCTGTTTTTTGTAGGTCATATGGGGTCGCTTCATTGATTTTTAATTGCTGTAAATAGTTGGACAGCTTCTTTGAAGTTGCACCAAGTGCATCGATAACTATTTGGATGACTTTGGTGTGTTTAAGCCACAGTCGGCCAACTTCGATTGCCAGATCTCGATATTTAGTAATTTTTTCCAGTTCTTTGTTGTTAATGTTGTTATCACTGGGCACTGCAATATCGATAATCCAAACCTGTCGATGTTCGATTATTATTATTATTATTATTATTATTATTATTATTATTATCATTATTATATAGAGAGTACGCTTTAGCAGCAAGCGGTCGTAAGCACGCTATTTCGATGCTCCCATATTTTAAGTTGCAAAGTAGATGTTTTCTTGTGAATTAAAATTTAAAGTACATCAGTGAATTCCGTTCTTCAAGACGAACATATTGATGTAAAAACTGTATCTGTTAAGTAAGAAGTAAAATATAAGTATTCAAAGTTCGAAGTATACGTTGGTCAACTACGCGAGAAGAGAACAAAGGAAGTCGCCATATTAGAAATTACAGCAAGATCATCAAACAAGAAATATGAAGCGCTACAGATGCCAAGAAGACTTAACAGGGGAAGAAAACCACGTAACATGTAGGAACTGCCAGAGAAACATGCATTTTCTATGTTCAGGATTCCCTGAGGCTACTTGGCAGCGAAAATCAAACAAGAATCGTGACGAGTGGAAGTGTCCCCATTGCAGAGACAACAAAGGAATGTCGCCTTCAACCGCAGGCGGAAAACAGCAAATGCAGAAAACAACCGCAGGCAGTAAACAGCTATCAACAACAGAGGGAATTTAAAACAAAGAAAACAACAACGGAAACCAAGGTGAACCAACTTTAAATGCATTACTTGAAAATAGATTACAAAACCTAAAAGACTGTTTAATCGATTTTGTTGGAGAACGATTTAAAAAACATACCGCACAAATTACAGAAAAATTCAACCAATATGAGGAATTTATTAAATTTAATAATAACTCGGTAGAAGGAGTATTACAGACCGTTAGAGAAATTAAAAACTGCGTTAAAGAGCTAACGGAAAGACAGCATAATTTAACTAAAGAGACAACGGAACTACGGCAAGAACTAAACTCTTTAAAGCAACAGTACGAACTCTCAATCCAACAGCAGCACAAAAATGATCTCCTCATAAATGGTCTCCCAGAAATAGCTACGGAATATCTAAGAGACACCGTAATACAACTAAGCCAAAAAATTGGCTCTCCCATTGAATCAAGAGACATCCAGTCGGTGCATCGGTTACCACAAAAAATGAAAAGAGAAAATAATACCCGTCCTTCTCCCGTCGTAGTGTGACTCACCAACAGCCCAACAAAAACTACACTTATAAAACCTAGCAGGATTAAAAAAACCAGTAGTCAAGGATCTGAAAGGAGACCACGACAATACCCCAATACCTAACGTATACCTTGTCCGAATACCTAACGCCATATTATCAGAAAATATTCTTCCAAGCAAGGAAAGTAAAAACAGAAAATAATTACCAGTTTATATGGATAAGAGACTGCAAAATATTCCTTAGAAAGACACAAGACAAAACCAATCGAAATAAAATCCGTAGACGACCTCAACAGGCTGCCACATTGAAAGGAATATTGACAACTCGTAAAGAAGGAACAGCACACCAACCAACATGAATGCAGATCATCAAGTAGACGTAATCACCCCGGAACATGAATTCTGAAATCAATAACAGAATGGAAACAAGTGACATTCCCCAAAAAAGGACTATCTATTCTGCACATCAACATCAGAAGCTTTCAAAAATACTGGCTGAACCTGCAAGCTTATCTGAAGGAAGATATAGACGAAATCGACATTTTAATACTGACTCAAGTATCTACCACAAACGAACAGACATCCACCTACCAAATGCCACACTTCCAACAACACAAACACTGCAGACAAACAAAACGAGGCGGTGGTATAATAATATTTACCAAACTTAAACTAGAAGTAACAGAAATAAACCATAAATTGGAATACGCAGAAAACATGCATCGAAATTAAAAACATCAAACAAGAAAACTCCCTGATATTAAACGCAATATACAGACCACCCAACTTAAGCACCACAAAATTCCTAGAAGAACTAAACAGATGGCTTTCAGCCACAGAAGTAGGCGCCTCAGAATACTTGATAATAATAGGAGACATTAATATAAACATTAGGAACATAAATAACAACACAGAAAAATACCTAGACTTCTTATCGGCATATAACATAACCCCATCCATACAGTCGTATACACGAGAAGAGATAGTCGGAAACACAACAACCTCATCCTGCATTGATCATATAAATATAAGGGCCGCTCCAAACAGCCACACAGCAGCCGTCATAACATGCAAACTGGCAGACCATTATTTCACAGCATTACAGTTACACACTGAACCAGAACCCATAAAAATCACTGAGACTACAAAACAACATCATAGCATTCTAAACGAAACAATAGTAAACGATGAAATCAAAAAAGAGACTGGATGCAGATAGCATCTTTAGACTCTGCTGAAGCTGTATATAATAATCTTAAACTTGCATTTAATAAAATATATAACAAAGCATTAACAAAAATAAAAATACGCCCCCAAACGAATCAAAATCCATGGATAACAGACAACATACTAACAGACATACAAAGAAAAGATGCCCTATGGAAACAACTTAAGAAGTCGCCGAACAATATCGCTTTAAAAGCTGAATACAAAAGAAAACGGAATCTCCTGACAACACAGATAAGAACGGCAAAAAGAAACTATTACAGCAACAAATTAACAACAGCTCAGAAAGACATAAAGGAAACCTGGCACCTGATTAATGAAATGCTGGACAATATACACAGAACCACTGCCTCAGAAACAATAAAACATAGCTTTGCCTGCGACCCCAAATCCCTCAAACAGTTGGCAAACAACTTTAATCAGCACTTCTTGAACTCTGTCCAAAAGCTACAAGAAACAACTTTTCCTCACACAAACGAACATTCTCCACTAGGTCCACGAGCAACCCAGTCGATGTGGTTCCCCACAGTAACAAAAGAAGAACTATCACTGGCAATTCAACAAATTAACCCTAACAAAGGACCGGGGATAGACGGCAAAAGACATCAAGAAACACTCAACCAACCTACTTCCAGTTATACAAAAACTGTTAAATAAAATCTTCGAAACGGGATGCATACCTGAAACACTGAAGACTGCATTAATCACACCCATACACAAACAGGGAAAAAGAAACATTATAAGTAATTACAGACCCATCGCCACTCTGTCTGTAATCAACCAAATCATGGAGCGCATCGTGCATTGCAAATTCTCCATACGTTGAAAAATTTCAAATCATACCCAAAACACAATATGGCTTTCAAAAAATAAAGGAACAGCAACACTCCTGGAAGATTTCACAGATCTAATAAACGCTGCATTGGATAAAAACAGAATAACAATAGTGGTATTCAATGACCTAACAAAAGCATTTGACACACTAACACACAAAACCTTGTTAAAAAAACTAACCCGTATCGGAATCGGAGGTCGTCTACTCCAGTGGTTTAAAGCATACGCGAAAAACAGGAATCACATCACACATATAGGATCAGCATACAGCAAAGAGGTACATGTAACCAGTGGAGTACCTCAAGGAGCTGTCCTATCTCCCATTTTAATTAACATATACACACGACATAAGCCAACTCCCCCTAAAAAGTAAAATCTTCCAGTATGCAGACGACACGGCCATAGTATCCATTCACGACAATGCAAATATCGCTTACACAAATATGCAACACGACATCAACCAAATCACTAACTGGTTAACTGAAAACGGCATATATAATAAACCCTGGAAAAACAAAACTAATGGTATTCAAAAACCCCCAAACCCTGCCCCTAGAAACTAAATATCTCACTATCCGACATTCACCCTCCTATACACAAAGCACTGAACCTAAATCCACAACCATCACACAGGTGAAAACAACACGTTATCTCGGACTTCACTTTGATGCTGATCAAAGTTGGAATAGCCATACAAACTACCTACATACAAGCTTAGGATAACAGCAAGCAAACTATACAGATTAAAAGACATTGCCCCAACCCACCTAAAAATACTAATCTATAAAGCATTATGTGAAAACATTTTAAGATATGCAATCACATCATATGCATTCTTCGCAGACCACAGACTTAACAGGTTACAATGGTTGCAAGATAAAATGGTAAAACTGATATTCTGGGAACAAGCCACACTTATGCAGGAAGCACGGACAAAACACAAAATATTTAAGGTGAAACACTTAGGCCACTACACAGTCATGTTAAAACATTACTTCAGCCCAACGTATAGAGTAACCAGAACAACATATCAAATAACAAGACCACAGTCAACAAACTAGATAACATATAAGTACAACAATCACTACGGCAAAGCCACCCGAGACTTCTGCGTACCTGACATGATAAACAAACTGCCATTCGACAACAGAAACCTAGGGACAGATAGAGAGTTGAAACAGACGCTATATAAATATTATAGCGAGAATGAAAATTAGAGCAATTCCTGTTTCTCTCTCCCCCCACACATGCACACACACACAAACCTATGAGAAACCCCCCTCTCAAAAACCATCACTACAAGAACACAAAGAAACAAACACACCATGTCTAAATCCAACCCTATTTGCAAAAAAAAAAGAAAAAGAAAAAGAAAAAGAAAAAAAAGTTAAACTGTAATAGCAGTCGAAGTCTTCCAAGCACGTACCAACAAACAGTAAAATCAACGCCTGGCTTGTGACCAGTATAGGAACATAACCATGAAACTGCCACCATCTATCATCTATTATCTTCCTCAGATAAGCTCTGCTAAGCTTCGAGGAAGAAAATTAACTTATATCTGTTATTCACAATTGTAATGTGTTATAAATATCATACATATATATATATATATATAATTATTACAGCATCTATGTATGCAATTTACCCGAGACATAAAAGAATAAATAAAAATAAAACTAAATAAATTATTATTATGTTTTTTATAATAATAAAATTATTATTATAATTTTTGATTATTCTATATTCAAAAATTCTGTATAATCTTTATTGTAAATATTAGAAGAACGTGTTGTAAATACATAATATAGAGGCAAAAAAGTATTTTTAAAAATTTTAATTGAAATCCAATGTAGAAAATGTAGCACGTTGTGCTGAATTCTGTAAAATTATAAGTTGCAATGTCACTCGAGATGTTTATTGTATGTCTAAATATTTTAGCAGATCAATAAAAAAATAAAAAAAATAAAATAAATTATATATATTTATATATATTATTATTATTATTATTATTATTATATAAAGGAACAGCAACACTCCTGGAAGACTTCACAGATCTAATAAACGCTGCATTGGATAAAAACAGAATAACATTAGTGGTATTCATTGACCTAACAAAAGCATTTGACACACTAACACATAAAACCTTGTTAACGAAACTTACCCATAGCGGAATTGGAGGTCGCCTACTCCAGTGGTTTAAAGCATACACGAAAAACAGAAAGCACATCACACGTATAGGACAGCTCCTTGCGGTACTCCACAGGTTACATGTACCTCTTTGCTGTGTGCTGATCCTATACGTGTGATGTGCTTTCTGTTTCACGACATAAGCCAACTCCCCCTAAAAAGTAAAATCTTCCAGTATGCAGACGACACTGCCATAGTATCCAGTCACAACACTGCAAAAATCGCTTACGAAAATATGCAACACGACATCAATCAAATCACTAACTGGTTAACCGAAAACGGCATATATATAAACCCTAGAAAAACAAAGCTAATGATATTCAAAAAACCCCCAAACCGTGCCCATAGAAACTAAATATCTCACTATCAAACATTCATCCTCCTATACACAAAGTGCAGAACCTAAAATCACAACCATCACACAGGTGAAAACAACACGCTACCTTGGACTTCACTTCGATGCAGATCAAAGTTGGAATAGCCATACAAACTACCTACATACCAAGCTTAGGATAATAGCAAGCAAACTATACAGATTAAAAGACATTGCCCCAACCCACATAAAAATACTAATCTATAAAGCATTATGTGAAAACATTTTAAGATATGCAATCACATCATACGCATTCTGCGCAGACTAAAGACTTAAAAGGCTACAATGGTTGCAAGATAAAATGATAAAACTGATATACTGGGAACAACCCACTCTTATGCAGGAAGCATGTACAAAACACAAAATATTTAAGGTGAAACACTTACGCCACTACACAGCCATATTAAAACACTACTACAGCCCAACATATAGAGTAACCAGAACAACATATCAAATAACAAGACCACAGTCAACAAACTAGATAACATATAAGTACAACAATCACTACGGCAAAGCCACCCGAAACTTTTACGTACCTGACATGATAAACAAACTGCCATTCGACAACAGAAACCTAGGAACATACAGAGAGCTGAAACAGGCACTATATAAATATTATAGCGAGAATGAAAATTAGAGCAATTCCTGTTTCTCTCTCCCCCACCACACATACACACACACAAACCTACGACAACCCCTCCTCTCAAAAAACTACCACTACAAGAACACAAAGAAACAAACACACCATGTCTAAATCCAACCCTATTTGCACAAAAAAAAAAAAAAAAAAAAAAAGTTAAACTGTAATAGCAGTCGAAGTCTTTCAAGCATGTACCAACAAACAGTAAAATCAACACCTGGCTTGTGACCACTATAGGAACACAACCATGAAACCACCACCCTCTGTCATCTATTATCTTCCTCAGATAAGCTCTGCTAAGCTTCGAGGAAGAAAATTACTAACTTGCAAGTATCTGTTATACACACTTGTAATGCGTTATAAATATTATATACATATAATTACTACAGCAGCTATGTATGCAATTCATCTGAGACATAAAAAAAAAAAAAAAAAAATTCTGTACAATCCTTATTGTAATTCTGTAAATATTATTCTTGTATGTAACTTATACTGAGACATAATAAAATGTAAAAAAAAAAATAAATAAATAAATAAATAAGAAAAAAAAAATAAAAAATAAATTATTGTTATTATTGAATTGTGTGTGTACGTTGCATTACTGCATTGTATCGTGAATTGTGTGCACATTGGTGCCAATCCAAATTTAGATAGTTTAAAAAAATGTATATTCATATTTATAAAATGTACTCTGCATTTTGTATATCGAATTTTTGTACTGTACAGAAAAGAGAATATGTTTTTCATTGTGTGTGTGCAGATACACTGTGTGACAGTAAACCTTATCATTTTCATTGTAAAAATAAATAAGTCGTTTATATAAAATAAACCTTATTGTAAATATTGTAAATATTATTATTGTATGTAATTTATACTGAGACATAATAAATGTTTAAAATTATTAAAAAAAAAAAAAAATTATTATTATTATAGTAGGCATACGAACGGTCGCACGGTGATATCGCTGCTCCAGTTTTTTATAGTTTTAAAGTGGTCCCAACTCCTGTTTTAAGTTGAAAGTGCTCCCAAGTAACCCTACTTATCACGCCGAAGACAGTGATATAAAATTCAACGAGATCGGCTAAGAAGAAACCAAATTTTGAAGTGTTGAAAAGGGAACAGAGAGGACCAGCGAAGAACAAAGGACGTCGCCATCTTTATAATCACGCCTCACTGCCTAAGGGAAGAAAGGTGAGTCATGAAGTGTATCAAATGCCTGGAGGAGTTATCGTCCAACGGAAATAATATAACTTGTACGAAATGCAGTAGGATTCTACACTTAAAATGTGCCGGCTTTTCAGAAACAACCGGGCAACATAAGTATGAACCCGATGTAACACGTGAGGAATGGAATTGTGTAATCTGCATGAAGAACAAAGAAACGCACGTAAGGCAGCCACCTACGATGCAGCCGATTATACCGGAGGCAAAATCAGATGACGAATTGAACAGACAAAAAAACGCAGGTGAGTCCTATAATTTAAACTCTTTAAGTATACTAATAGAAAACGGTCTAGTGACTATAAAAGCCAGCTTAGTAGATCTTGTGCAAGAACTCTTTAAGAAACAGAACGAACAAATGACAAAAAAATCTAGCGAATATGAAGATTTGGTAAAACATAATAATTTAGCAGTTATAGAAGTGTTGCAAACGGTAAAAGACATTAAAATGAGCATTAACGCACTAAAAGACAGGCAACACAATTTGATGAAAGAGACATCCGAACTCCGTCAAGAACTTCATTCTCTAAAAATACAATACGAACGTTTAAATCAGCAACAACATAAAAAAGATCTTGTCATAAACGGTCTTCCTGAAACTGCGCCTACAGAAAACCTCAGAGACGTGGTTTTAAAATTAGGCCATGTAATTGATATCCCCCTACAGTTTAACGACATTCAGACTGTAAATCGGATTCCTAGGAAGAGCAAAAACCAAGGCTTCCCACGACCTGCACCAGTCATAATTCGTCTTAAGAGCAAGTCCACAAGAGACAATCTCATAAAAGCCAGCAGGCAGAAAAAACCAGTTGCCAAGGACTTGAACGCACAGCAAGACAATACACCAATCTTCCTATCCGAATATTTAACACCATTCAACCAGAATCTGTTGTACCAAACAAGAAAAGCAAAAATGGAAAAAAATTACCAATTTTTGTGGACCAGAGATGCCAAGATATTCATAAGGAAGTCACAAACTTCAAAGCCGATACAAATTAAAAGCACAGAAGACATAGAAAGGCTGCCACTGTGAATAAAAAAGCCTCCTAAATAGTTCAAAAAGAAGCCCACAATAAAAAAAGAACGTGAACCATCAAGACAGATGCAATAACACAGGATATATCGGCAATTTCATTTTGATCCGACCTTTCAGGTCATTCATTTGACCTCCCAAAGATCTGCCTACTTCCAACACAGCAACCAAATCAATAACAAATATATGTATATATAATCAGTATCACCCTCAGATAAGCTAATTACAAAGCTTCGAGGGTGCAGTTGAGTTACATCCCAGTAGTAGTATTCATCTAACATTATTCACTTAACATTCTGTAATGAATTCTAGTAGTAAACAGAAAATGTGATAGTAATACTTCAGTTATATATTTAAGTTTAAAATTATATATTTAATTTACAATTTAAATTTAAAAATTATTATGATGTAAACTGCAACATAAGTAATATTGTTTAACTTGTGAGTCATTAATAATAAACACGATTACTATGATTATTATTAATGGTAATAATACACGCTTTTTACTCTTGTGTCAATGAGAAATTCTGCAAATGATAATGATATTAAGAGTAATTATAATTCTTACTGAACCATTTTCAAGAAAAAGATGCATTGTTGCCTAAATATTAGTATATTCATGTAATTATTTGAGAAATAATAAACTATAAAAAAAATAAAAAAAAATAAAAAAAAAAATAATAATAATAAAATTATTATTATTATTATTATTATTATTATTATTATTATTATTATTATTATTATTATTATATAACATTCTGTACTAAACCGAAAATATAATATGTGAATAGCCTAAATGTAAATAACAGTAAAGAGAACACTTTGTCAAATTAAAAAAAAGGGAAATAAATCTATATTGCGTAAAATAAAATGTAAAATGCAGCATGTAATCATATTAACTACTTTGTGTAACTGTGAACTATATTTGTAAACGATTACTGCGATGGCTAATATTCCATTATATGAATTCCATATTAAGAGTGAAAAGTGTAACGTAAGAAATTACAGCACTGTTGCCTAAATATTATAAAATATATGTCATTCGCTGAGAGGTAATGAAAAGTGAAAGTGAAGTAATGTACCGAATTGTACACATGGTTAGTACAGAATTGTAAAGTTGTAAAATTGTAAAGTTTCTTTGTTCATTGTTGCTGTCGATTTTTTTTAATTTTATTTATTATTGTGAAAAGTGAAATGAATGCATTTAGCATTATCTCTTGCATGTTAATAAAAAAAAAAAGAAGTAATTGTTAACGTGTACCGTGATAAAAATGAATTGTTAAATTAAAATGTAAATCACAAAATGCCAAAATAGCTATCTAATTGTTTAAATGTAAAACATTAACTAAATTGTTTTTGTTGGGATTACTATTAATGATTCTGCGAATTCGTTCTGGTGTACAAAAACTGCGACACCGTGCACTGGACAAAGAAAGGTGGAAGAGGATAGTGAAACAGGCATCAGACATCAACGGGCAGTGAGCCCATGATTCATGATGATGATGATGATGAGTTCCTTCTGGTTCTTCTCTTGACCTAAGTTTTTGGTGCTAAAATTTTTTGGGAGGTGTTTCTTTTTTCGGCTTAATAGTTCATTAATTATAGACCATGTTTCTTTCATAGTGGCACTGTATTCCGCAAGTTTCTGAATGTCATAGTCTTTTTACTTCTAATTTTAGTTGTCATTGGGTTTCTTATGTTTTCTTATAATGTTTGTAGGAGAATTTTATTGGATGACTTCTTTTTATTCTCTTCTATGGAATGACTTTTATTTTATTACAATGCTGTTTTATATATGGCATGGATTGTTTACCAGAGTGTTCGACTCTATACCACATAGCTGGATTAGAAAATGCTTAGAAATTTTTGTAGAGAGTAAAAGCATCAGAATATTCCTATCAGCTATCATATCTGCATGGAAAACTCGATCAATAGCCAACAGAGATCATTTGGACACAGTGAATATCAAGAGAGAAATTTTCTAAGGTGACTCACTATCACATCTCTTGTTCATACCACTACTGATTTCTTTAACAGTAATTCTAAAAAAAACTAGGTTTGGATATCAAACATCACAACAAGCAGTAAAATATCACGTTTGTTATACAAGGATGATCCTAATGTATAAGGAAAATCAACCAGAAAAATTGAATCACTGCTCAATATTTTCAGTGAAGAACAAGGGCGGTTCGTGCATAGGCACTGCAGAACTGCAGCACCCCCATTACTTTATTTATATTTGCTTGTAATATTTAATTTTATCATCAACAATCCCATATAATTCTCTTATTTTGTGAAAAAAATAATAAAAATCCATCTTGTAGCATTAAGGCGGGCGTAGGACGCTAGCAGCACTGTGTTTACCAGTGTCATATTGCAACACGCGCAAGCATATGCACGTCATAGTGAGATGCGAGCTATTAGCGAAATGCGGCACTTTCCGTCGCGTAGTTCCACTGTTGTCTATATGCATTTTGCGCATATAGACAACAGTAGTAGAGTGTTCTAAGTGCTTATCATGTTTACTGGTCTCTTTAAATATTTGGACATTACAATTAAAGACATAACATTTGTTATAGTTTTTATTTTAAAACGTTATTGGGGTTATTGACAATGTTATCGATAATAAACAAAATATTATTTACAATTTTATAATTAAATATTTTATTTAATATTATTAAATAAATATGAGAGCCTGTTTAGCTCAGTAGAAGTGGCGTTTGCACTCTACGGCGTTTGACCGCACGACGAAAGGCGTTCGAATCTAGTCGCCGACTAAAGGAACTTTTACTAAGCCTTTTCTCGACCGGTTCCCGAGTTAGTCGATCTCTGGCATGGGCTAACGGGTTTTTTCTCCCAGAACC
Source organism: Typopeltis vanoorti (assembly GCF_054136105.1). Taxonomy (NCBI): domain Eukaryota; kingdom Metazoa; phylum Arthropoda; class Arachnida; order Uropygi; family Thelyphonidae; genus Typopeltis; species Typopeltis vanoorti. Next base: position 128,156,758 of record NC_143560.1, read on the forward strand.
TCGGGTTTTTCGTCCTGTAAACGCAAGAAAATCGGCCGTTGAACCCACACTATTTTCAGACATTAAAAATATTGTGTTAGGGTTAGGCACCACGAGATGGCGCCTTCTTCACTGCGTACAGATTAATTAGTGATAGCCTTGTGCCAGCTATCTCTGATTGGCTACCAGTGGAGATTGAACTGCCCACTCAGTCTCCAAAAGTTAGATAGAGCTAAACGACCTCGCCTACTCCCTATATAGGAGAACAAAAAAGGCGTTAGCTGATTTTTTTGAAATAAATATTATTTACAATTTTATTATTAAATATTTTTTTAATATTATTAAATAAATATTATTGACAATATTATCGATAATAAGCAATATTTTTCATGTCTTAATTTTTTTTATCATAATTTTGATATTTTATCCAAACACATATACACTGTACTTGCAGTGTGTATGTATATTTCGAAAAAAGTTGCAACACCTCCACGATTTCAAGCCATGAGTGAACACTGGTGAAGAATATAGTATTTGGACTTGAGAACAGCATTACAGTTTCAATTGTTCGAGGAGAAATGACACACAATAAAGGAATTGCAATTCCAGATGGAAGGAATATTAAAAAGTTATCACAGCACGAATCCTATAAATACCTAGTAATAGTTTATAAGTCAGGCGACATTTTGAATTCAGAAGTCAAAACGAAAACAGTTCTGAATATATGAAAATAGATAGCAAATTTCAAAAGTTCAAACGGAATGGAAGCAACTCTGTAACAGGGAGCAATACATGGGCCGGTGGTGTAATCAGATATTCATTGGTGATAATTGATTGGACACACGCCGATTTGGATGCAATTGATCGTTCAGTACGACAGTTAATGATATCGAGCATGTTTTGCACATGCATAATGATGTGGATCGTTTGTACATAGCCAGGAAAATTGAAGGATTTGGTCTTTTACAGGTGAAGCAAACAGTAAAAAATATAAAGCGAGAATGGAATTATCACATCTAGAGAAGCATAGAAAATATATCAAGCAAAGCTTATAAAAGAAAAAGTAGTGTATGTAGTAGTTTCAAACATGCAGTACAAAGAGAGAACTAGCAAAAATATCAGAAGATTGGAAAAATGAAGCACTCTTTATTTGGAACATATTCAAGGGCTTCAGCAAGGCTCAATCAAGAAAGAGAAGGTTTGATATTTGCTGGCAAGAAAAGGCACTAGAATCGAATGCAATAAAGGCGAAGATATCCGTAACGATAGCAAGTTCTTGCAGATTTAGTTCTTGCAGCAAGATTGCCCATAGAGATTATAAAGAAAGATATGGTCGGGGTAGCAGAAGCCATACACTGGAGCTTGAGCAGAAAATTTGGTTTCAGAAATTGCCAAATCCCTTGGGAACACAGTTGAAAAAGTTATTGAAGGTGAAAAGGATAAGGTATTGTGAGACTTTGAAATTCGGACATATAGACATTTTGAACGTAATATGCCAGACATCATTGTAGTCGAACAACATGGTGGTTTATTGTTGTTGCATACCTCGGAATAGTAGAGCAGAAGAAAAAGTGCATGACAAACTGACAAGATATAGAAATCTGGATATCGAAATTCCTCGACTTTGGAGCAAGAAAGCAATAACAGGTTCAGTTGTCATAGGAGCGCTTGGAGCCATACCAAGAACATTTATAAAACATATTGAAAAGTTATCTCTTAGATATAATATCATCTCAATTCCACAAAACTTCACTTTCAGCGCCATCTCACATTTTATGACGATATCTGGTAGATTCCTAGGGCTTTGGGTAACATTGAAACGTTGAAATCTTTAATTGGAATCATTTGCTAGTCAAAGATTTCTGTTTCGTGTTTCTTTTTGACTGAACTCTGTTAATCGAATATATAAAATACCCATATGCGGTCTAACCATAGTATTGTACAGATTAATCAAAGCATCCTTACTTCTATATGTCAGTGTTCTCCACATTTATTATTATTATTATTATTATTATTATCAGCATCAAAACATACCTTCTGAGTTGGTATCACTGGCACGTGCAAGCAGGGTTTTTTCTCCCAGAAACTCGAATTTTTCGTTCTGAGAAATCAAGAACCTCGACCATGGAGTCCATATTATTATTACTATTATTATTATTATTATTATTACGTTACACCTCCAGGGAATCAAAAGACTCATTGAGAGAGCGCATTTACACTACATCTCACAATCTCCACCACTCAATCCACCAACTACAGTTCTACACCAACTACTCAATCTACACCAACGCCATCTACTTCCTGCAACCACTACTAGTGTTTTCACAGACAATCACAACACCCACGCCCATAGCAGGATTCGAACCAGCAACCTTTTAGCTGGAGAGCAGATATGCTAACCACTCGGTCAACCAGGCTGGCCAACCATTTCGAGACATTAAAAAAATATATTGACCACGAGATGGCGACACTTGTTAGCCTTCTCTTCAGTGTATGGCGATCAGAAAAAAAATAATTCAGCTTACGCCTTTTTATTCTCGTATAGGGATTAGGCGAGGCCGTTTTAGCCCTATCTAACTTTTGGAGAGTGAGTGGGCAGTTCAACCTCCACTGGTTGCCAATCAGAGATAGCTGGCCCAAGGCTATCATTAATTAAGCAGCACAGTGAGGAGATATGGCTCAACAAGTGCCGCCATCTCGTGGTCCCTAATCCTAACACAATATATATTTTTAATGTCTGAAATAATGTCGGTTCTATTGTCGATTTTCTTGAGTTTCCGGGAGGAAAAACCGGAGTTTGCGCTAGAAAAAGCCCTGTTGCTCATGCCAGACTAACTCGGAAACCGTTCGAAAAAAGGCTTAGAAAAATTTCCTCTCGTGGCTGACTAGATTCGAAAGCAATTCTTCCTTCATGTAGTCCAGTACTGTGGGGTGCAAACGCCACATCCACTGAGCTACACAGGCTCTTTCCTCCCTATGATTTTCATACATAGGGAAGCGTTAGCCTCCCTATGTATGAAACAATGGACACAATTCATATCCGCAGCTACTTCCTTCACCTTAGAAACAACCCCGTTATGCCTGCATGTAAGGGTGCGAGCTGCATCCGAACAGAAGCCCATACTTTTTCCCCACTGGATCCATTTGGTATTATGTAATTATTGAAAATGTGAAATATTTCTTCTTCAGTTGTTTGGGATGACAAAGTTCTACAAAACAGAATATCGTCGTTAATATTATTATCATGCGCATATCATATATAGCATATTAACTGTGCATCCTTAGTCTGTTCTATTTGTAATGCATAATAATGTCCCTTCTTAACTCTTTCGAGTAACTGAGATTCTACGTCACTTGCCATTTCATTAATTCTGCGACCGACAATGTCATTTGGAAGAGGAATCAAATGAACATCTTTTACTAACTTGCCAAACATAGTTTTTACCACATCTTTATATCTGGAAGTAGTAAATTTTTCCTGATAGAATGAGGTTCCCTGTTTTTGCTATGAGCAAACTTAAGAGATGGGATGCTTCCAGTGCCTTATTCTTAATCTAATCCATAGCCGAAAGTATATCTTTCCCATGATTTAATGTCCCTAAGTGTCGCTGAAAAAATTTAATTGGCTTATTTTTCACATCAGAATGTTTAGTTTCTAAATGTCGTTGGAGTTTCGCAGGATTCATGCACTCGTTCGACAACACTTCATAACACAAAATATTGAGGATTTTTTGTTCACTTTCATCTCCACACCAAGTAAATCCCAATTCCAAATATGAACTGTTATATTTCCTACTGTATTTTTTCTTTGAACTGCTTGTTTCTTCTATTTTACTAGTATAAAATTTACTCGCCGTTACAACATGTGTATCACAATTAGGGTTGGCATCACCTGTTTCATTTGCTTTTCTTTTCCAAATCCTAGTTCAAAACTGGGTTAACTCATGACACACTTTGTCCAAGTATCACTTAGCACTTCTGAAGATATACTGAGCCTTAGTTGAAAAAGGAAAACCTTCAGTAATAATAATAAACAACAAGCAATTGGTTGTAATGTGGATAACACGTTTACTTCAAATCTGACAAAACAGCAAGAGGAGGCGGAAGCAATAAACCATATTGTTGTTGACTTCACCACTCTTTTATTACTCGGAATGAACATTCTGCCGCTATATGTTGGTGTTTTAAGTATCCATTTTATTTCAATAATTTTTACCTACTTATTCAATTTTAATTTGTTTTGTTTGGATAATTAAAAAAAAATATATTAATTTATTTAATTTAAGTTGCGGACCACCTGTCCCATCGTCGCGGACCACAGGTTGAGAAGAAGCACTCCTCTACAGCAATGCATTCCAATCACCTACCCCTCTCCATGCAAAGAAATCTATTCGTCACTCCCTTGCTCACCGTCTTATATAGAATCCAGGAAAGGCTTCTCGTTCTTCCCTTCTCCAGATATTTTATGAAAAATCTCATCCACGCTAATCTGGTAATTACTGCTTACCAACTTATATGCCTCGATTATGTCTGCCTCTTCCTTCTATCCACTATGCTCTATAATTTGCATCTCTCAATCTGTCCTCCTACTTCAAATTCCAGAGACCATTAACCAAATTAGTTAATTGTCTGAGAACTCTCTCCAGCATATCATTATCCTTTGATAATTTGGTGACCAAATCTGTGCACAGTAATCCATATGTGGCCTGATAAAAAGTCTTGGAGTGACACATCCTTACGTCTAAAGCCAGTGTTCTCTGCATCATTCCTTTAGTCTGCTCTGTTCTTCTTACAATTTTAGCAAAAGTTCAAGAAATTTTAAGTCGCTGTCCATCATCACTGCCACATCTTTCATCTCCTCCACCTCCTCTATGTGTCCATGTCTAATATCCATTAGTCATGTACTCTGCATCCCACCTTTCCTTCCCAAAATTTAAAACCTTACACTTTGCAACATTAAACAGACGTCTCCACACCCTCACCCATTCAGACAGTCCATTTAAATCCGCTTGCAAAGCTACATATGCTATACTTTACATAATCTGCCAACAACTGTATATCACCGGTTAAGCTCTTTTCAATCTTATTTAATACAAATTAAATAACATTGGCCCCAAAATAGATCCCTAGGGCATGCCACTGGTGACTTTCCTCTTCTGGGATATCACTCTCCCCCATACACAACCTGCTGATACCTATCAGGCAGCCAATCTCCAGTCCAACACACTAATCTAATATTCAACCCCATGTGTTCCAATATAACTACTAGTTTTACGTGTGGAAATCTACCAAATGCCTTTCTAAAATCTAAATATACTTCTGTACATGGATATCCCTTAAAAATTATATTCTTTACTTTGTTATAATATAAGTAAGGACATTGCTAAAACACACCTTCTGTTAGCAAACTCAAGGTGTCTATTAAAGGGAATTCTACTGTTTTCCACCCAGGTCTGAATTCTTCTGCTCACTAGCTCCTCTAACACCATGATCACAACTCCAGACAAGCAGATTGGCCTATAATTCTAAGCCTTAATCTTATCATCCAATTTATAAAGCAGAAGAATTTTGCATCTTTCCACTCTTGGAATCTGTACTAATCTAAGACCTATGTTTACAATGCACTTTAAAGCTATTGTCAACTTCCTGCAACACTTCAAGACACACGGTGATATACCATCAAGTCCCAGGGCCTTGTTGACATCAAATTTACTCAATTCCTCACGTAACTTCTGCTCACCATCAGTGGTTCCTCCACTCATTCCCACTGCTCTGAAGTTCTGCATAATGTTACAATCACAAGGATGGAATACTTTATTGAACTGCCATCTTTCCACTCTTTTAGAATCTGTGCTAATCTAAGACTTATGCTCATTTAACACCTCTACTATATCCTCCTCATTGTTTATTATTCTCCCATTATCACTGACAAACGTCATTCATATCAACATTATTCACTCCCATAATCATTCATCCATCAACTGGCTCCATATCGAAAAACTTCTAGGATTTCTTTTAGCGTCATTTGCTAACTGCTGCTCATACCACACTTTTGCTACCCTTACTAAATTAGTCTAATCTACCTTAATAATAAATTACCTAATCTACCTTCCTTGCTCTTCCAGATTGCACGCATCATTTCCACTTACTTATTTAATCCTCTGATCTTCGCAATACACTGTTGTTTCCTCTTCCAAATGCTTCCTGAGTACAGACCAAGCAGCACTGAATTCCTTCCCATGCAATTTCTCATTCCATGATATCGCTGCAAGCCGTCTCCAAAATTTTCCATAATCGCCCACTTTATAGTTCCACATATACCCCTTTCTCACCAAAGTCCTGATATGGCTGACCACCATCCCAGTGATCACTTTATGGTCACTTTCACCAACTGGAGGAAGATGTCACACTTCATTTACAACAATGCTTTCTGATGAGATAATCAAATCCAAGACCTTTCATGGATTTTATTATCTCATTCGATACACACGCGGGCACGAACACGCACATAAATGTTGCTTAGCAATAGTATTAACGTTGGAAGAAAATATGTTTACTGTTGAGTATTATTTTCGTTCATACATCGTTTGTAGAGCAAATGGTCTAAGCTTACGTTATGTTTATGAGCAGTTTGTTCATCATTTTCGTAAGTGTGGCACAAGCAATAGTGTCATAATTTTCTTAATCTACAGTTTCTGATGTACTGGAAGTGTTCTGCCGCAATGCAAATAGCCTTAGGGGAAACCAGGAACTATTATGAAAATCACGGGCATGTGCTGGAGCCAGTGCTACAGTCTCCAAAATGCAGTCAACTTCGAACGGCGATAAAATTTTGGGTACTGAGGCGGTCACACTACAGAGAATCCTCAAGGAGTTGGAAGTTTTTTCATACGTAATTCAGGTCAGTAAGTGTTTAACGCCAATGGATTACGCTGCACGGCGTGAATACTGTCACTCATGCTGAATGGCGTTCGCTATTCAAGCTCACTGTTACACCACCATCTTCAATGAAATAGGGCCTAATTATGCGTCGGAAACCGCACTTATGTAATAACCTTCTCTCTTTGAAAAGGTTTCTCTTGGACAAATTCTGGTCTAGAAACCAAGAAATCTGTAGGTTCGTCGGATCTTCATAGACATTGGCTAGCACTCGTGCTGGCTAATGTCTATGAAGATCCGCCCTCCCTCCATAATATTTGGTTCCTGGACGAATCGCATTTCCATCTTAGTAGTTATGTAAACAGACGAAACTATAGGTTTCTTGGTTTCTTGAGACATGAATTTTTCCAAGAGAAACCTCTTCATGGTGAGGAGGTTACTGCACGTGTGCATTTTCAGCCATGTCATAATTAGGCCCTGTTTCATTGAGGAGGGTGGTACAACAGTGAGCTTGAACAGAGAACGCTACATCGAAAATGTGTAGGTTTCGTTCACCCAGGATTTGCATGGGATGTGTCGTGCAAAAAATATTCATTTTCATGCACAGGTATTCCAACAGGAAGGAACAACCTGTCACACATCACGTGGTTATAAAGCGTATTTATCAGAACACTTCCCTAGGATGTTGATTTCGAGGTTCATAGAATTCCCGTACTCTTCACACGTTGTCTGTAGCATTTAGCAGGTCTGCTTTTCAGGTCAAATTTTTCCTTTTCGCAAGTGTTCATTTTTTTTTACTAATTGTTCTCTCATTATCTCTTTATTTATTTGGTGTTTTTTGTTACTAATTGTTGTTATTTACTACTAACTTGCTGACTCTAGTGGAGATATTCGGTTTTTTTCTTCCACTAGAGTGGGATTATTAGCCTTTCAGACTCGTTGACTAAGTTGATAACACTCTAAGTCCGTCGACTTAGAGTTTATTCTTTTTTTTCCCTATTTATTTTTAACGCAGAGCAAAAATCAGTAAATTTCTATAAGCCCACCCAAGACTAGAACACTTGGAATCGAAGTGCCTGGATTGGAGCAACCTAGAGTTCTAACTAAGACCCTTAAAGAGATCATTGGGAAACAGAATATCTACTTCTTTACTCCGTACGGGGGGGGGTTACTCGTAGTGGTCAGAGACATCGACTCGAGAGACAAACGTCTTGAGGGTTTCTCTATACAAGGGAACCATATAACACCAGTCATGGTAGGGAGTCAAGTGAAGACACTTAAAATTCATATGGAGTATATCCAAGCCGGTGGGGAAAGGTGAGCAATGTCAAACGAAGCATTTCTAAGCAAGATCTCATCGGTTCTCCAGAGATGTAACTTTCACCATGGACATGAAGTTTCCCGTGCCAAACTCAGTGAACATTAGAACAGCACGGATCATGGTTAACTACCCCAGAGTCCAGAGACAATGTTGCGTTGCGGCTCGGTTGAACATCTGGGAAAAGAATGTCCCCGAACCAAATACTTCAATTGTGTCAGTGTTGGACACATATCCAGCAGTGCTGTAACCCCTGCCGTAAATGCAGCAGTCCAGACCACCGGATCAGATCACCAGTTGCCCGCTACTCACCTTTGTGGAAAGAGCAGGGGAACCTATCAAGCCACTGACACTGCAACACCTTACCATGATTTCAGAGCAAGGTGACTTTCCTGAACTCCCCAAGACCACCATTTACGCAGACAGTCCTCTTGGAAAGATCAAGAAAGTAGTCACAACTGGCACCCCGTAGCTACTTCTATCGCGACAAATTCAGCGGCAACAACGGCACCGGAATTGAAGGTCAGCCGGAAAAAAACATCTGAGACGGAGCCGAAACTACTAAACCGGTAACTTCCATCGAAGCTATCGTCTTACCGGCAACAACATCAGGCGGTAAAACCGAGGACAAGACTGTTCCACCTGAAGCAAGCAACCCCTCCCCTGCAGTACACATGCATCTCGAAGAGGGGGAAAATAATCGACATGCCGTCCCCACCCATTCCCCCCCCACCCTCCATCCTTCAAGAGAAGACAACATCAAGGACAGAATCAAACGGTATACATGGTCGCAGTTCAATAATTTCACGTATAAGCCTCGGAAGAAAAATAACAAGCTTCAACAGCAGATACGAGTTTGAACCCTTGGCAAACTCGTGCTCCAAACTTGAAGCAAGCCTGAAGGGGGACAAATATTCCACTACCCCCTACATATATAATCACTACTTCGACTTGTAAAATACCTTAAAATAAAAGACTCAGACGAGATATAAACAACCAATGACGCCACCAGCCTTTTGCATCGTCTCGCTCAACATCAGAGACCTCCGATCGGCACTCAAACACGAGGTGGTGTGGAAATTGATGCTAGTCTACAACATCAAGCTATTGTTCCAGCAAGAAGCCTATTTCTACCACTTAAGAGACATGCAGGAGCATAGTCAAAAGTATTCCTTGACATCTTACTGGAACTTCGACCCAACACCATTTAGTGCCGGAGTCGGGGTACTTATGCTATCCCCTCCCTCCTAGGAGCCCTTTCACAAACTCCAAAGGGGATGCAGAATGAAGAACTCTCGCCATAGACTGGAAATACTGGGGCTGCACCACCACCAGGTTCCTTAACACCTGTGCACCGGCTAAAGCTCCTTCAAGACCAGCGTTCTTCCAGACTCTTAACAACTATCTCTATGGCGCCCATCACGTCATCATGACTTCAACTGTGTGGCGAACACTGTCTTAGAACCCTGTCATAGTAGGAGGGAACCCAGCATCAGGAACATCCGGCTACATACACTTGAAAGTCAAACTTGCTCAAAGAAATGCTCAGCTTGCTGATGTTTGGCGACATTTTAATCCCCACACCCATGACTACACATGGTGTGGCCAAGGAGTTGGTACTCGGCTAAACCGTTTTTATCTATCGTCATCGCTCCTTTCTAGAGTTGACACTGTAAGACACGTCAACATAAGCAACAACATCTCGGACCACAAAATGATTGCACTCAAGTACTATCATCTCAAAAAAGTGGAAATTGGTCTGGGTCCCTGTAAGTTTCCGACAGACTTATTATCCCTTTTTTTCAGCCCAGATTCACTATCTCTGTTCCATTTGGACGAAAATGTTGGTTGGGATTGGGGCAGTTGAGCGCAATTTAAATTCACCATCAAAAACAAAATGATAGAATGGGGACAAGAACGTGCCCACTTCCACAGAACTCGGCTCTGAGATCTCTACAAAGAAAGGAGGCTGGTTCATAGCCAGCCAACGGCGAGGAATACCATGTGACAACATCATCCGGAAATTAACATCGAAATAGACGCAAAAAAGCAAAGGCCAATGGAGGAAAGGAACTTCAAGATGAGAACACATATGCGCACTGAAGACAGCCCGTCTGTCGCCTTTTACAACAGGTGCTTCACGAAGTTCAGAGAGGAGAGAACCATCCTTTCCATCATGGGAAGCAGCAACATCCTGAACACCACTTCTGACATCCTGCAAGCCTTCCAGAGGCACTACAGTGAACTCTACTCAGATAACAGTGCCTCTCTGGACTACTCCTCTTGGAACATCCCTACCCTCCCTGTATACACTATAGCGGGGTTGGATTCTCCTTTTACGGCGGCCGAAATAACAACAGCCTTTAAGCAATGCTCAGCCAAGAAAGTGCCTGGTGTTCAGACGGACTGGGGACAGAGTTCTATCGTGAGGCATGGGACTTCATACTTCCAATTCTATTGGTGCATTACAACATCTTTCTTACCACCGGAAACATGCCAGGCGAGTTTGAGGAGTTCCATACGGTTTTCATCCCCAAGGCCTACAGGAGTCTCTCGCTGATCAAGAACTAGCGTCCAATTAGTCTTTCCAACACCGACCACAAGATCCTGGCCCGAGTCATTAACAACAGACTCGAAGCAGAGATGTAATATATCATCAACAGCATCCAAGTGTATCGTATCCCAGACAGATCGATAGAATTTAATCTGTACCTCATCAGAGATCTGCTCTGTGTGGTATCTATCAAGAAACATCCAATGGCATTGCTTTCAATTGATTTCAATCGAGCGTTTGACAGCGTCTGACACTCATATTTGTTCTACATCCTTCAAGACGGCATCAGTAGGGGCTTCCTTTCCATTCTCCATGAAGGCTACAACAACAGCTCCACCCACCTCCAAATTAATGGATACTCATCTGATCCCATTACCATCCAAAAAGGAGTCGAACAAGGATGTTTCCTCTCCCCCTTTCTTTTGCTCTGGTCCTCGAGCCCTTTGTATAGGCCGTAAACAACTCTCGTGCCATCAGAGGAATACGATTTCCGCTCACCACGGAGGAGCCCAAAATAACAGCCTATGCAGATGACATGGCTGATACTCTTAGGGACAATGACTCCATTAGGAATCTTTTCAAGATCCTGGAGCGATTCAGTGTCAGGACTAAAATCCAATCCTGACAAAACTCAGCTAAAGACGTAGAGTTGGGAATAGTTAACATCCCACTGAGTCTAGTGGGATGTTAAAGTCTAGTGGGATGTTAATGGGGTCTTCCTTAGGAAGACCCCATTACCATCTTAGGGGTACCATTTATGGTGCAGCCTGGAGTCGACGAAGATCATCTCATCGCCAAGATCGTCGACAGCCTCAAGGACTAGAAAATCGAACCCCTGTCACTTTCCTGCCCAGGCCACATTAATAATAAAGTGTGCCCAGTGTACCATATGTTGTCAACATTATAGATATCTGGGAACATCAAGAGAGCTGGCTCTAAAGGAAAACTTAAAGTTCTTCTGGGACAACTTATGCCTGGAAGTGCATACTAAGACTCTTTATCCTCCAGGGAAGTGAAGGGAATTTGGTCTCCCATTTCTCAAAATATGATAAGTGATAATACCACATTCCATCTGAACAGGATACTGCAATCTAACCATCTTAGCAGTTATCTTGTTTGGTATTACTTGGGTTCCAAGCTTCCTCTCTTTGAAATTCCAGCTCACCAAGGATCCAAGGCAGAATACTACAACCAGCTTTGCCAGACTTTACAGCAAACTTCACTCTTCAGGTATAGACATCCCCAACAGCAAAAAATGGTACAATGCCATCTTTGACCATTTTCGCACCGAAGTTCCAGTTCAAGGGACCGGCAACAGCAACATCCTCTTCAGTCACCTCTTCAGCTGACGAAAGGACCTGGAATGAAGGATAACATATCACAGCCTTCCAGTCAATTTCAACATCTGGTTGTTCCACAACACCTGGAACCCCTTCTGTTTCTTCTGCCCAAGTGTGGACAATGTGGAGCATGCCTTCTATCATTGCCCAGTCTCACATAACATCTGGAGGAGGCTAAGCGACATGCTCCTCATCCATCCTTAACACAGGACCAAGTCATCTTCCTGCAGTTCATACCACCAACAAACAACACGAAGAGGTTACTAATATTTGTGATCAATGAGATCAAGTATTATATCTGGAAGGTGAGGAAAACACATACTAACAACAGCAATCCTCTGAGCTGGACAGAGATCTCTCTCGGATCGTGCTGTATTGTTTTTCTATGGGGCTACATGACGTTTCCTGATGATCGAAAAAGAGACTAGTTGAGCAGAAATGCAAGAACATCTGGTGCTCTCCTCCGATCCTATGCAATCTAAGAGAATGAGCGCTGAAGTTCATACTGCTCTTACTATAGGATCAATAATGGCATATTAGTTTTGGTCCTAGGTCTTCCATGGGGGATAACTTGGATGCGAACCTGGTCAGGGAAGGCCAACTCTAGGTGGTTGACCCAAATTGGGTTGATCACCCAGGCTCTGGTTACCCCAGGGTTGTCCAGAAGACCTGTGAGGCTGAGGGTGAAAGAGTTAAACATCTGAGTGCTCTGAGCTTGTTAGATGAGAATTATTAGCTGAGGCCTATTTTTCTTCTTCTTCCCTCCTATCCACCCACCCTTCCAATCCCATTCCTTACCTCTCCTATTCCTCTACCCCTCACTCCACCTCAACCTCGCTGTCATACCCCTCACCCCACCTGAGAGGCATTCTGACCCCTTTTATTTTTCAATAGGCCAATGATGAGTTTTCTTTACTCTTTCACTCCTGATCTCGCATCTCTTGATGCCTTCGTTTGTAGCATGTTAAAGGAATGGATACTTCATCATGACCAGCCTTCAAACCTTGATGCACTTAAGGGATAAAATAACACGTTATGTCCAGCAGATGTCCCAACCCTTGTTCTGCAAGATATCAGAGAACCTTCGCATGCGCTATGAAACCTGTCTTGAAAGGCAAGGGGCTCATTTCGGGCACGTATTCTACCTTCGTTTCGACCTAGATTCCACCGATAGTTGTGGATGTACATATCACCACGTGTAAACATATATTTCTTTGTTAATAAACCCGTTAAATCCATAACATATATATATATATATATATATATATATATATATATATATATATATATATATGGTAACGATATTTAGGGATTAAAGATAATCAAAGCTGAAATAGTGAAGTAAATGATGACAAAGCTGGGTGTTTTTGTTTAATATTTCAATAATACAGAAGCACTTTTATGTTGAAGATCCATGTTCCTGGACATGCGTAGATAAGTGCGCAGGCAACTAAAAAATTTACTTGCGTCCTGTGTTGACAGTTTACCTTCGTATAGTGATTGTGAGCGTTAAGTAGGTTCTCGAGTAAGTGTTTTACAGCATTTAAAGTTATTCAAGCAAAGTAAGATGTGTATAGCTTTTTATCAGATAACCACATAATAATCGCACGCAGTGCTTATTGACGTGAAATTACAGAATGAAAATCGTAACTAATATCAATCGTCATCGAACATTATGGATATGGTAGTAGTTGGGACAGCTGGCTGTTAACCTCGGGGAAGTTGAACTAAGTCTAGCAATAATCTTTATCCTTAGGCTTACACACGTTTACTCAGAAAGGGAGGAGAATACACTTTGCTGAGAAGACGTTTTACAAACTGTGTTAAAAATTCACCAGTCTCTGTATTTATTTGTGTACAGATAATGGGAAGTTTTATTCTAGTGATCGGGTGAATGTTAAATAAAAACATAACTTGGAAGATAATAATTTGCTAAAGATAATGTTTTTTAGCAAATGATACCATTTACATACCCTATACATAATTAGTTTTTCCTTGAGGGATTTATTTATAGTTTTATTTTTGATGACTAAAAAATTGTAATGCTGAACTTCAATACAGTAACAAAAAAAAAGGCTACTTCAGCATCATTATACATGTCTTTAATTTGGATTAATGAATTGAATTTTTCGTGAAAGGCCCTTAATAAATTTAATATTTTTAAAAAATTTAATGGATCCTTAGCTTTCGTTTTTAGACACCTGTTATTTGAACAAAATGCAGTCAATGTTTTATGATATTGCTTTCAGTAAGGTAGAATTTTTTTACAATGGAGCAATGTTTTGTGATAAACTGTGCACTTCTATGTTTTACAGAAAACGAAGTGGAGAAAAAGTTCAGCTGCCATTTTTCGGAAGTTATTATTAGATGATCTTGGAAGGTTTTGGCATTATGTCCGTATCATTGACGGACATGAATTCTGCAAATGAGTGTGTGACATTCAAGTTGATGTAAAAGAAATTTTGGATGCATATTAGAATGCAGTCAAAACCACCAACAAGCGTATGCATGTGTGTAACATAATTCACACATAATATCCTAGTTAGCTAATATGCTAAACATGTCCTAAACAGTTCTAGGAGATATCTCAGATATATTATGAGCACTATGTATATTTTAACTAGTCAATTAATCCAACTCCCTTAATCTGGCTATATTTTTCCACCTCTTAGACACTGTTGTTTTATATACATATTTTTCAAATAAGAAAACTGGAATGCACTGATTATTTTAATCTTGTTAGCACATCTAAATTGATCTTACTGGATAAAATCTGGTATGCTTAGCAGTTATTTTTTTTTAAAAGAAAAGCAAAAAATTACTTCATATTTATAAAAAGAAACTTTTGAGCATCTGAATTGAATATGCAAAATGCTTTCAGCATGAAAAAAAAAAACTCTTTTTTTTTTTTTTTTTTGCCTATATATTGGACAAAATAATTCACCATATGTTAGTTACTTTTACTAATGCAGTAACACCATTAACTGACTGAGTAAATATCATGACTTAAATGTAAGCATAAAAAAAAGATTGTTTTTTTGAAATGTTCTTAATTGATAAAAGTATTCAAAAATGCTGTATTGTTTCGAGAATTCTGATATGTGACATTTGAAAATAAATTTGTGTACCACAGAGGAATATTTTGAAATTTTTACCTTAATGAATAAGAATTATTTAACCTATTTTACAGTGCCATTTCACTATATGAAATTGAAGTCAATTTATTCTCAAGAATCTATAAAATGTTGCACAAAATTGGCTAGGATTCTTTTATGTAAAACACTGAACATTGAATACAGAGTGAAAATTTTAAACATTCATGAAAATTACTGCTGAAACATTATATTGAGGGGGATGATTTTTTTTTATAATACTGAATTTATTATTTAATTACATATTTAAAAACATTTTAACATTCCATACATTTTTGCCCCACATTTGACATATATGGCATTACTGTAGTAAATGATTGCTATCCTGCATCTTTAGGATATATGAATATATTTTACTTTAGAGGGCAGATTGACATTTAAACATGTACTCTGAGTTTTGGATAGAGATTTTAAAATATAATCAAGTCAAACCTTGTTTGACCTGCAACTGTTTGCCTCATCAAAATACTGCCGAAAACGTTTACATTATACAATTCTTTACTAATTCTCCATTTATTATTTTCATTTCAAACAGAAATTTTCCTTATGCTCCTCTGGTATTGGACAGCAACTTAAGTTTTTTCAGGTTTCGTGGTTGGTTCTTAGTTAACAGCATGGAAAGAATAATAATATACCTGGGATCAAAGCTGGATAACCAGGTATACTAGGGTTAACAAGAGTTATGGAACATGGGATTAAGAGATTACAATTGAGGAGATATAAAGAATGGGGTAAATCTCAGTAGTACAAGGATTAGAAGGCACAGGGTTAGCAGGTGATGAGAGTAGTGAGGAGGGAGAAATTACCTTGAAAAGATTAGCTGATGCATCACAATGAAATTCTAGGGAATTCTGCAGGTGAATATGTAACACTGACTTAAGCTGCAAGATTGCTGAGGCCATACATGGAAATGGAAATGTCCCGTGTGTATTTTTTCCTTGTATTTCAAATGTTGAGTAATGGAAAAGAGGGAGATATTGGTAATTTGGGAAGGTGAAGTGTTTTAAAATTTTAAATGAGCTTCTTTTTAATAAGGCTATTGGATTAGATGAGATATTGTCACATATATATAAATAATACGTAAAAAGAGCTGACATTTCTTTTGCTTTATCTGGTGAACAACCAAGTCAAACAGAAATGATCTCAGAAGAGTGGAAGGAGGATGAAAAGTGCCATTGCAAAGTCAGTGATATCAAGTTATAAGCTAATTTGTATATCAGGTGTTGTGATGAAGTTATTAGAGGATGATTTCAGATAGAATACAAGCTTGGATTGCTTAGAATAAACATCTTTCTAGAGAGCAGCATAGTTCTGTTAAGGAGAAGTCTTGTTTTAGTAACCTGGTTAAAGTTTATAATAGGGAGACACTTATAATTTTTGATTTTGCAGACAGTTTATAAATACTACACCAAGAAACCATCACTGAAATT
This sequence comes from Typopeltis vanoorti, assembly GCF_054136105.1. Lineage (NCBI taxonomy): Eukaryota > Metazoa > Arthropoda > Arachnida > Uropygi > Thelyphonidae > Typopeltis > Typopeltis vanoorti. The sequence continues at coordinate 128,173,410 of NC_143560.1, forward strand.
GAGTTGGATGAAGATGGTCAGTAGTCAATCATTTAGAAATAGTTGTATATAGCAGCCACTGAGTGGTGCATGAGGATGCAATGCCTCTCAGTGAAAATGTAATAAGTGGGCTACTGCAATGTTTTGTTCTCTGACAGCCATTTACTCTATTAATTATATTGATAATATAATTCATTGGAGAGGTGATTCAGTTGTTTGCTTATGCTAAATTGGGAAGAAGAATTTCAAGAAATTGGTGTTTAAGACACTTTTAACATAAATTAATGATACCAAGAAATTATATACTTGATTTAATCCTTTATCCAAGTGTAAGCAAATGAAGTTTGCACCTGAAGTATTTTCAGAACTGGGGCAACTCTTGGTACCAAGTATATAATTTCTTGGTATCTTTAATTTATAATATAACCAAGTGGAAAAACTTTCAGCACACTTTTAACATGTGAAATATAGTTATGTACTTTGTTCAGAGAAGATGGAAGGATATATATTTTATTGTAGCACAGTTTTTGTTTCAGGAAGTGGAGAAAGCAAGAAATCTAGTAGTGCTGGTGTGATAAGGAACTGAAGTTCAGGGGACACGTTGAGGAATTAGTCAAGACAAAGATATTGATAAATTGATCAAGTCAAAGACAAATCAGCCAACGAACACACAACTACAGAAAAAAAAATAGTGTTGGGCAGTAGACATCATGTGTTAATGGTGGTAGATGCCATTGTGTATTGATGTGGTAGTGCTGTTTTGTGTAGTTGGAAGATTAAGTTATAGGGACAGTGAGTTGTGTGTAGTGGAGTAGTGCCCTTGCACAATGACTCTTTGGAAGTGGTAGGTAATAATAAAAAGTTGTAATCTGCTGCAGTATTAAAAACACTGACAAGCAGGGATAAAGAAGTAATGATTTCACTGTATAAGACTGCTCATCTACATCTTGATTTCACTGTGCAGATCTGTTTCGTGCAGATATTGCATGGTAACTACCTGTTACTATGCAATATCAGTCTAATCAAGTAGTGGTAGAATGAGAAGCCATTCCTGGAAACTCTACAAGAATTAGTAAGAAGCGAAAAGAATTTTTGCTTAATGTGTTTGCCAGAGTGGTGGTGAATGTTCAATCATTGAATGTTTTTAAGGTATGTGTATTGTGGTCTGTGAGTTTAGCTTCCTGTGATGAGTTGTCTTATCCCACAGAAGCCTAGAAATAATAGTAATATGAACATTTATAAACACGTTTTATAACTGCTGTAATGAAGTTAGTTTGAAAAGCTGTAACAGAAAGATGAAACTCGAAAAAAGTAGGAACATGGAAAATATCAATGGAACTAGGGGAGAGAGCAAGGCACAAGTTTTAGTGAAGATAGCAAATTAAAGATGAAACATAAATAATACAAGCAAAGTTGGTATAGTGAGGAGAGTGCTGAATAAGAAGAAAAGGAATAAGAGAGAGAGAGCAAAACTGTAAGATGTATAAACTGATATTATGAACTTGAGAGTTTTTGAATAAAACAATTGATCAGACTAGAAAGGACAGATATAAAAGTATATCTGAAAAAATTATCAGAGTGAAAACAAATGGTATCAATGGCAAAATCATTAAAAATAGAGATATTACAAAGGAACTTGACATCATTAGCCTTTAAGAATGAACTGCTGATACAGGTCTTAAACAGAATGGGAGAGGAAAGATTAATGAAACAGGTGTTTCAAAGGAAATAGGGTAAGAACAAGAGCTACGCAAATTGATTCTTAGTGCTATTTAGAAATGATTTTACTATTATTATTCATGACCTCACAAGGGTCATAATGGAGTTAAAACACTCAACGTGGGAAGCCCTGTGATGAACTTTGTGACCATTAGGCAATGCATTCCATGGTCAAACCACATTCCATGCAATAAGACCACTCCTCACCCTCTCTCTTGCTACTTTCGTTTGTAACTTTCATGGATGGTCCCTTGTCCTTGCTCTCTCCCCTTGTTCTGCCATATGAAAGATCTCAGTATTAAACTTGTAACTACTTCTCAGCAGTTTAAATGTCTTAAATAGATTGCCTCTTTCTTCTATCAAACTTTGGTCTAAATGCCTTAGTCTTTCCTCATAACTAACATTGTATAGTTCTTATCCATTTCTGTTATCTGTTTCTACACCCTCTCCAAGGTTAATTTATTCCCTTCAAATCCTGGTGACCAAATATAAGCACAGTAATCTAGATGCAGTCTAATCAGGACTTTATACAATGGAATAAACATTTTTCTCTAGCTTGTGGTCAGCATCTTTCTCAGTATTACAGCATCTCTTTCTCTCTGTGTTGCTCTCACCACCTTTGCAATATGTCCTCTAAACTTAGTTTCTATCCATTATCACACCAAGATTCCTGCATCCTCCACCTTTAGTATAGTTCTGTCAAGAGTGTATATAGCCTCCCGTCAATCGATCCCAAACTTCAAAACATTATTATTATTATTTCGTGACACCTCCAGGGAGTCCAAAGACTGATCAAGGGAGGGCACTTACTCTACAACTCTGTCTCAATCCACCAACTATAACCAACCATAACTACTGCCTGCCACTAGTATCTCATCTCATTTTCCTTTTGCCCTCTTTTACCTTGCAGTGTTGAGGGTTTATTAATCATCGGACCTCATCCGTTCACGGGATAAGGTGGTCAGCCCTACGTCCCTGTGTATCCTATGTCCTGTAGTGTTGAGGTCTCAAGGCCAGTTTGCCTGCTTTGTGGGATGAAAAACCCTAGGATAAACTGGGGAAAAAATCCTACTGATCGTGCCCAAGACTGGCTAACTTGGCTATGGCTGAGGAAGATCCTCCAGCTCCTGACATCAACGATGAAACTAGGACACTCCTTCCCCAGGCATATGGTTGTGAAGTGCACAGCCACTAGGCTAACTCACGCACTCACCACTAGTATTTCTGCAGAAAATTACAAACATCCATGCCCACGGCAGGATTCAAATCTTCAGCCTTTTGGCTGGAGAGCAGATATGCTAACCACTCGGCCAACCAGGCCAGCAAATTTAGTTTCAATAAACTGACATCCTCATTCATTAATTACCCATCTATCCAGCTTATTGAAATCTTCCTGAGCTATCACATTGGCACTATTACTAGTTACTCTTCCCAGCTTCATATACTGCAAACAACTAAATATTTCTTTGCAATCCATTGATGATATCATTGATATAAAGATACAATAATATAGGTCTTAGTACTGAGCCCTGTGGAACCCCCACTTATAACCTTTTGCTTCCTTAATACTTACTTAATCAGACAGCCAGTCCCAATCCAATTTATTAACCTGAAAATAAACCCATATGCTGCAACTTAATTATCAGATTATCATGAAGCACCCTGTCAAATACTTTTGTTTAAAAAATAAATTTAAAAAAAGCATATGTTTTTCCCTTATCAACTGCTCTTGTTGTATTATAAGAGGCAATCATATTACTAAAACAAAAGCACCCGATAACAAATCTATGCCGATACTCACAGATAACATTGCGTCATCTGTCCAATGCTGTATATGATCCCTCACTATTTTCTCCAAAATTTTAACTACAGATGAAATACAAACTGGTCTTATAAGGTGGTGGTAGAATGGAATTGTCAAACAATCTTACTCTTGTTCCACTCCTTGGGCACCTTTCCCATAGCCAGACTTTCATTAAAAAGCAATGGAGTGGTCAGTACCTGAGCACATTCTTTTAAAACATGGCAAAATCCCACTTAGCATTTGCAACACTCTCCTCATGCACTTCTAAATGAACCTTCCCCATCCCTCTAGTAATAGAACCTATGTTTCCAGGATGAAATACCCCAGTAAAGTGGTCATAAAGAAATCCATGACAATTTTTACATCAGTCACGCTGCTCCCATTGTCGTTTACTTGTATTATTTTTCTACAATCATATCTTCTCTTAGTGGCTACATAATGAAAGATTTCCCTGGGATTTTTCTTGAATCTCAGGACTAATCTCTTCTCTTATTCAAGTTACTTTCCTAACCTAAGGCTTGTGTTCTTCATGCAACTGCTCTATTCTTTTATACTTTTTCCATGACCTCTTTTTCATCTGCAGTTCCAGTTTGATATCTACTTTACACTAAATCATGTTCTCTTTCTCACTCAAGGCATACAACTTGCCATTACTGCCAGTAAATATTTCTTCACAAGCTCCCATGCAACGATATCTTGCCCTTCTAATTCTTCCATTAGCAGAACTTTGCCAAGCAGATTTCTAAGATTATTATAAACACCTGCCATATAATTCCATGTAAATTCCTTATTCTTGATATCTCTTCATGTCTCTTCACCCCTTGAATCAAGACTATATATATGTGTTAAAGGGGTCATTGATTTCAACTCTTTACTTGAGATCTGTAGACCAGGTAAGAATGCCGCATGCGAGATTGTTTTTTTAATGATTTGTCCGAGTAGTCATGGTCTGTAGCATAAGTGGAAGAATCTGAAAGCAAGAGTGAAATCTTTGTCAGCTTCGATAATTTGCATGTTCTTCCTTAAATTTAGGATTGTATTTACCCATGATTGCAAAGTTAAAACTTTCCTTAATATACTAATGCATCTTTTTAACTCCATGACTGTATGGTACACAATGTAGGTATTCCTCTTAGGCTGATTGTAGATGTTATTAGTTCCCCTACATACACCTACATATCAGTATGAAAAAACTGGAGGCTTTGGAAATGCGGATGCTGCAAACAATTAAGAGGATATCATAGAAAGATGAAGACAATTTGTCTTTCCATGATATTTTCTTTTTTCCCCTCTTATCATGATGATGGAAAGACAATTTGTCTTTCAAATGAAGAGGTACTAGAGATGGTAGGTGAAAGAAGCCTGATAAAAAAGAAATTAAAAAAGAAAAGTGAGCTATTTTGGACATATTCTTAGACTCGATTGCCTACAAAATACACTTCTTGAAGGAAGTGTTGAGGGAAAGAGAAGGAGAGGAAGAAAAAGACTAGAGTGGATGAAAAATATAGAAGAATGGAGCTATCTCTCAGATAGCTCAAGAGTTGCAGAATAGGACATGGAAGACGTATGGTAGTCAATCTCCTGGAGAGAGAGAGAAGATACTTGAGAAGACATATCTTTTATCTAAGCATCTTACTCATCTACTAAAGAATCACATCTGATATATGGACTTCTACATAAAGAACTCTGAACACTTTGTTCAGAAACTATTGAATTTTCCATGGTGCCAACAGACATTCTAGCTAGTCTAGATATTGTTTCTTTGTTCACCAATGTTCCTGTAGATGAAGTCCTGGAACTTAGATCTCTTTTCTCCTGATACCTTTCAACTTTTCAATCACTGCTTCCACGGAAATTATTTTAGATGGAATGGAAAAATTTACAAACAGCTTTCTGACCTTGCAATGGGCTTCTCCCTGTCTCTTCCGTGTGCCAGTTTATTTATGGAAAATGTCAAATAAACATTCCATGTCTTACATAGGAAACAACTTTACTGCTCACAACATCAAAGAATCGACTACAGTCATCTTTTCACAAAATACACACTTAATAAGCACCAAGGATTAATCCTATGTGATATTTGGAAATCACTTATCAGATCTTTCCATAGATGAAGTCCTGGAACTTAGATCTCTTTTCTCCTGAATATTAATTAGACTTCATTTTTTCAGTCAACTATCAGCACATAGTGCTGCACAAAACTAACTCATGCCACCTCCCACATTCTATATGGTTCCCTTCAGCTTATGGTTTCTTCTGTGGTTTGATTTTTTTTTAGTAATGTTATAATTCATTTTTGCCTTATTGCATTTATTTTTAACCCAGAAGAACCCATAAGTATTAGTGGCAAAACCAGTAGGTTTCATTATCTTTGTTTTATTCATTATCTTTTATTTATGACTAAATAAAACCCAGTTTATTTTATTATTATACTTATTGATCAAAAGTCTCTGTATCCAATATCTGATAGTATTGTTGACTTCATAAATACAGGTTAATTTGACAAATTTTATTGTTTTTTTTATTTGTTTATTATTTACGGTATACAAAGCTGATAATGTAACATTGTGTAGTACTATTGTAGTATTTTGTACACCCTTTAGGGTAAATATTAGGTAATTGTGATAGTGTCTTCACCAATTTGCAATGGTGTACCCAAGTACTAAGAAATATTAATCGAGCTGCTGCTAATCTGCAGGGTAAAGATAATGCTGAGATATTTTACTGGGGCAATGAATACTCCTAAGTTTGATTGTTGCAGTTTTAATAAACATCTGCAAAGCACAAGGAATTAAGAAATAGCTGTTTCACAAGTTTGGAGGTTCTAAGAGTTTCAACTAGCAGATAGTAGTAGCAAAATGTGAGTTACATGACTTAAGATTGTAGTTTTAGTTTTGACCAGCTCTAGGGTTAAGATAATGCTGATATATTTATAAGCATTCTGATTCTAAATTTAAAATATAAATTAAATGTTTCGGAAGGAAAATCATCCTTTTACTCCATGCAGTCAAATATTTACCATGTATCTCCAAGGGATGTAGAGGATATTATGATAGTCGTGCATAATTAAGTTTGCATTATCACTAGCTTCATATGAACAATTTTTTCAAATTAAATTTGTCAGATCATACATTTTTCCATTAGTCCTCTTTATTTGTATATAAAAGTCAATTCACCTTTATCTTTCTTCCCATCTTTTTTGATTGCCATCAAACACCTTTTTCTAATCTTTCCTCATTCAAGTGACTAGACCATACCGCCTTAGGTTATCTCTGCTCACATATTCTTGAATGTTACATTGTCAAGTTCCTTTATAATATCTTCATTTTTAATAATTCTGTCATTGATGTCAACTGTTCTCACATAATTTTTTTTATAACTCTCATATCTGGGATCTCTTTGTCTTTGATCAGTTATTTTATTACTATCCCAGCTATCAGATCTGTAAGTTAAATTTGGTTTGAATACCATCTACTGCTGGTTTTGTGATTTGGTTAATTTTTCCCTTATTCCATATAAATTATTCAATTGGCTCTCTAGAATACCACTTTGTTTGTTCTGCTATCTGTTTCTATCTTTAATTTGCAATATTCACAAAAACTTGTGCTTGAATAGCTGTAATAGTTTTATTCTGTAGATTTTCCATTATGCAGTTGATATTTCCATGTTTATGCCTCTTTTGTAAATTTCTTAATCATGAAGTCTTGTACTAAATTTATTTTAGAGTAGGACATAAAGTCTAAGTTGACCATCTCTTATCATTATGCTTTAGTGCCCCTTTCTTCATAACATGATTTATATAGATGATAATAACAGTGGAGATGGCATACTTTCTTGTCTTGCACTTAATTTTGCATCAAATCATCTTCTTTTATAACTTTTGTTCTTTCTAACTTCAGATTTCTTATTGCTTTGTATAATGTTCCTTTGTTTAATAGCTTTTTTTTCTTTCTTGGTGTATTTTTCAGTTCTAAACCTTAAATTTAGATCCTGCATTATTTACGTAAAAATGTGATCCAGAAAATCAATCTTTGGCCAGATTTCTCTTTCACAATTTTTAAGTATACTTACATAAATCTTTCTTGGAACACTAAGTCATTTCCTTTAATTCTGACATTTACTTATCTTTTTTTTTTTTTTTTATAAGTTGGTATAATGAGAATTTCTTATACCTAAGAATTATACAGTATATAGACAAATCGGTCCTTCAGAACACGTGCAATTTACAGACATAGAATACTAGTTGTGGTGGTGGTGGAGGTGGGCAGTTGATGGAGATGATTCGTAGGTGTAGTGGTTGAGACAGTTGTAGGTGTCCTCCAGCGATGAGTCTTAGGACTCCTTGGAGGTGTCAGGAATAATAATAATATATCTACTGTAAAATTCTTATACCTACATATTTGTGTTCAAATATCACCACTCAGCTGCCTTTTTTTATATTTCAGATTCTAATGGCTTTTTCAACATCAAATATTTATGTACTCTTGATTGCAATTTCCTTGAATATTTTTTACAACTTCTGTCACTGCTTATCCCATTTAGTCTTTCAAAGTAATTCCCCCATACATAGCAAATATAACCTCTACAGCTCATCTCTGAAAACTGCTCAAATTTGATTCCTTTCAAAACTTTCATATATGTTTTTTTTCCAATATAATACTCATTTTTATTCAACTGAAAAAAAAAAGTGATTATTTTGTATTTCAAATCTACTGTATACTGTTGTATCCTGATACAACAATATGTGGTCATAATCTTGATAGTTAAATCCTGAAGATATAATTCTCAAGCATAACATAGTCAAGACTTTTAATTTCTTATGTCCTGCACATTTTTTTTATGTTGGAACATGCTGTTAGTAATGACTAACCAATGTCTTAAACAGAAATCCTGCGGCTTCTTACTATTATTATTACTCCTTTTTTTTTCCTCCTAAGTATTTCCAAAATATTTTTGTGTGTGATTCTTTTCCTGCTTTATTGTTTAGATCTCCAATAAGAACTAGCTTTCTATTTTCTTTGTCAGCTGTCCTCTCTAATGACTTGAAAAATTCCTTTATATCTTCTCTATTAGAACCTGTGGGGGACTCCTAATTGCATTCCATGCAAGAAATTTCTTTTTGTGCTTTGTGTTGGATACTATAGCTATTCTTTCATTCCTCTCATTTCTTCAAGTGTCATCCCCTAGAAGGAGGCTGGCAACCATGTCATGAAACTTTTTTCTTTCTTTAGCTGCTCTGGAACATTTAAGATAATTCAAGCCAGTCGTTGTTAATGTCTTCAAACCACATTCTCCTGGGTCTACCTCTCCCTCTTTTTCCATCCAGTTTCCCTTCTAATATTAATTTCTGAATGCCTTCTTGTCTAGTTAGATGTCCAAAATATTTAAGTTTTCATTCTTTAATTATTTTCATTAATGTTCTTTTCATTTTTGTCTTCTTTAAAACATCTTTGTTTTTCATTTTCTCTGTTCATGGTATTTTCAACATTCTTCTGATGGTTCACATTTTGAAAGCTTCTAATTTTTTCTCTGCTTCTTTATTTAGAGTCCAAGTTTCACTGTTGTAGAGAAGACTTGACCAGATATAGCATTTTTTTTTTTTAAATCGTTTTCTTGTGTCTATATTAATGTCTCTGGATGTTAGAACAGTTTTCATATCAATAAAGGATTTTCTTGCTATATCTATTCTTCCTTTTATTTCTTTAAGGGAATTTCCTCTGTCTGTAAACATTTGTCCCAAATATATAAAAGACAACCTGTTAAATTTTCTTTTTGTTAACAGTTATGTTTAGTTTCTTATTTATTGGTTCTTTTGATATAATCATGCACTTTGTTTTCTTTAGGTTAATAATTAATCCCATGTCTAAGTTTCTGTTGTAAATTTCTGTGACTAAGTTTTGAAGATCAGATTCAGCTATAAGGACTGTGTCATCTGCATACCTGAAGTTTTTGAAGTTACTACCTCTGAATTTTACACCCTTCAGTTCTGAAATATTTTTAAAAACTTGCTCACTATATATGTATATTGTACAGTAAGGGTGATAAGACACATCCTTGTCTTACTCCTTTTTTGATTTCAAAGTTGTCAGAATATGCATTTTTATATCTTATTGAGGCCATTTGATTGCAGTATATATTTGTAATTATACGTAGATATTTTCCTTTTAACTCATTATTCTGTAGGATATGTATTAATTTGTGATCTATTGAATCAAATGCTTTGGTGTAATCAATAAAACAAAGATATGTGCTTTTCTGGTTATCAAGGCTTCTTTCACATAACATTTTCAAATTAAAAATTTCTTCTCTTGTATCTTTTGTCTTTTTGAAAACCTGATTGAGTGTCTTCTATTTCTGCTTCTACTTCTTCTAATTTACTGTTGCCCAAATATAATATTTTATAGTTATTATTTAGCATTCCTTTTCCTGTTTCATTATTGAACATCTTGTCAATGCCAGTTATTTCAACATACTTCCCTAATTCATAATCCATTTGTGTTCCTTTCATGCATCTTCCATTGGTGGTTTCTCTCTTCATTTCAGTTACAAAACAATCAGCACGGCAGAACAAAAATTTTGATGTTGCATTTATTACTGAATATCACATTTAAATACAACAAAAAGTGATTTATGGTTTTATTTCTATAGTGCCTTGGCTGTTTTAAATCTAATTTGTGTTCTCTCAAAAACATATTTTTCCATCCTTTCCACACTTTGAAGATTATAATATTGTTTATAATAAATTTGGAATAAATTTATAATAAATAGTGTCACATATGTTCAAGTTAGCTCAGTTTCAACTGATGGAGAGAATGTTCAGCATCTGTCTTGAATAGCTGCAATAAATAGCATTGAATAGCTGCAATAAATGGTAGTAGTCATAGCATATGCTACTACCATTTATTGCAGCTATTCTTTGTCTATGCCTTCTCAGGGGCAAAGGATTTCTTATTCATATAAAAAATCCTCTGTCTCTCTCTTCTTAGCCTCAGAGCATTCTCCTTAGGATGCCATTATAACTTGAACTTTTCCACTATGTATACTTGGTTGTAGTGCTTAAATGTAGTGCTTCTGATAAGCTTTGTATGACCTGAGATTGATAAGTTCAGGTCTAACAAAAGAGCAGACTTAATATTCTTAGTGTTTGTCCAGTTGTGTTTTTAAACCTGACCTTTGTGAGTTCACCTTATTTTTAACATGAATTAGAAAATCACAGTCCCAGCAGGAGTTAATACTATGTGTTAATGTCATTCTATTATGCTATGTGTGTGTGTGTGTGTATATATATATATATATATATAGATATAGATATTTTGTTTTGTTTTTTATTGTAAACAACAATCTTATGTACAGAGTTAACCGGTTTTTGGGTCTCTGTAGTCAGGCATAGAGGTTACATGCTCATACTCTTGTTGGAGTATGTTACATCAAAATATCAGTTATAATAATTATTATTATTATTATTCAGGCCTCCATGGAGTCAAAAGACTCATCGTGGGAGGTCCTTCCTAAGAACATAAAGTCTGTCAAGACTCATCGAGGGGAGCCCCCCCCCAAGAAACACAAAGTCTATCATACCACTCCTTAAACTCATTGACTGTTCTCAGTGTCACCACTCCATCAGGCAATGCATTCCACGGTTCAACCACCCTCCACGCAAAGAAACCACTCCTCACCCTCTTGCTCACAGTTTTCTTTCGTAACTTCCAGGGATGGCCTCTTGTCATCACTCCTTCCCACTGTTCAACCAAGCGAAAGAACTCCCCAGTCTCAATCATATCACCTCTCCTATCCACCAAACTCTGCAGTCCACGTTCCCTCAGCCGATCCTCATAACTATCCTTGTGCAGTCCTGAAACTATCTTCGTCATCCGTCTTTGTATCCTTTCCACAGTTAATTTATCCCTTTCAAATCCTGGGGATTAAATCTGAGAACAATAGTCCAAGTGTGGTCTGATCAGAGACTTATACAACGGAATGATAACCCTCTTATCTCTGCAGGTCAGTGTTCTTCTCATAATTGCAGCATTCCTCTGTGTTACCTTCTCCACCTTTGCAATATGTCCCTTAAACTTCAGGTTTCTATCAATCATCAATCCCAGATCTCTTGTCTCCCCTACTTCCTCCAGTATAACTCCTCCCATAGAGTATGCAGCATCCTATTGATGTTTCCCAAACCTCAAGACCTTACATTTTGCTGCATTAAACTGACACCCCCCTTTTTCCCATCTATCTAGCTTATTCAAATCCTCTTGCAGGGCTACCACATCTGCACTATTACTAATAATCCTTCCCAGCTTCGCATCATCCACAAACAACTGAATATCCCCTTGCAATCCACTGGCAATGTCATTGATATAAAGGTTAAACAATATAGGTCCTAGTACTGAGCCTTGTGGGACCCCACTTGTAACCCTCTGCCTCCTTGAAACTGCTCCACCATACACAACTTTCTAATACCTATCAGACAGCCAATCCTGAATCCAGTTGGCCAATCTGACATCCAGACCCATGTGCTGCAACTTAAATATCATCTTATCATGTGGCACCCTGTCAAATGCCTTTGTTAAGTCTAAGAAAATTGCAGTATATGCCTTTCCCTCATCTAATGTTCTTGTAACATTATTATAAAAGGCTAGCATATTGCTAAAACAAGAGCGCCCTTTCACACATCCATGTTGACTCTCACAGATAACATTACCCTCATCTGCCCAATGCTGTATACTCACTCACTACTTTCTCCAAGATCTTAACTACTGATGACACACAAACTGGTCTATAATTAGACACTTCCAGTCTGCTAAGGTGAATTATATATATATAGATAGATAGATAGATAGATATAGATCTATATATATTATCTTGATCTGTAGTGTTAGAGAAGGGGAGCCAGTTGGAATTGTGGACATTAATATTAATGCCTGAGAGGCATTAATAGCTTGAGTATTAACAATTTGTCCAAAGAGGTCCCTACTAATCAGCAATGACAAAATCCATTATTTATTATTATTATTCAGGCCTCCATGGAGTCGCCTCATTGCGGGAGGTCCTTCCTAGGAAACACAGTCTATCATACCACTCCCTAAACTCATTGACCATTCTTGCTCTCACCACTCTATCAGGCAATGCATTCCACGGTTCAACGATCCTCCATGCAAAGAAACCACTCTTCACCCTCTTTTTCACAGCTTCCTTTTGTAACTTCCAGGGATGGCCCTTTGTCATCGCTCCTTCCCACTGTTCAACCAAGCGAAAGAACTCCCCAGCGTCAACCCTAGAACCACCTCTCAACAGCCCAAAAGTCTCAATCATATCACTCCTTCTTCTATTTACCAAACTCTGCAGTCCACATTCCCTCAGCCGATCCTCTTAACTAACATTGTACAAACCTAAAACCATCTTTGTTATCTGTCTCTGTATCTCTGTACCCTTTCCACAGTTAATTTATCCCCTTCAAATTCTGGGGACCAAATCTGAGAACAGTAGTTTAAGTGTGGTCTGATGAGGGTCTTATACAATGGAATGATAACTCTTTTATCTCTGTAGGTCAGCATCCTTCTCAGTATTGCAACAATCCTCTGTATTACCTTCACCACCTTTGCAATATGTCCCCTGAATTTCAGGGGACATATTGCAAAGGTTTGACTGTTCTTGCAGTCATTTATTAGTAAAGAGATTTTCAGGTAGCATCAAAGTCCAGTTAATGCAATTGAAGTGAAAAGCATAACACTAATGGGTAGAATATAGTCTAATTTCCAGGCTAAATACCAGTGGAATAACAGAATATAAAAAATGGTGACATAAAATATCAGTCGGCTTTAGAGTATAAGGGTTCGGAACAATTGGAGGAGTACCATGAGGACCAGAAGACATTTTATATCTAGAATGGACAAAATTCTTCTGATCTCTTCAAGAATTGGAGAAAATGTAAGAAGCTAGGAGATTTGTGGCACTGCAATAGAGCTGGTAGAGTACAAAAGAGCTAAAAGCAAGTTGGGGGGGAAAAAATTCCTGCCTCTGGTATTGGAAAGGGACTAGAAAGCCTGACTGCCATATGGACATGCTGCAAGTTTCGTTATTTTGACCATTCGAAATCAGTTTTGTTTTAATAATTTTTGCATTTGACTTATTCAAGCTCTAGTACAAGCATTTTGGGACATCACTGAAAGCAAATCGTTATATGCTGTATTCTTTTCTTGAAAAGCTTTCAAACAAAAGTTAGATGGGGGGGAGGGATTTAAAGTGCAGTGAGAATTGAATGTTTCTTTACCTATATGAATTGCTCCGGTGATTCATTCATTGCATATGTTTGGCTTAGAAGCTTGGAAAAAATAATTCTGCATAAAAATAAATTGTAGAAATCATAAAGATCATTCCACTTGGCATTTCTTATAATGTCAAACAACACATGAATGAAAACTGCTACCAGGAAGTTCTAGAGTGCTGATGTGTCTTTTTGCCAGCCTGGTTGGCTAAGTGGTTAGCATATCCACTCGCCAGCCAAAAGGCTGCAGGTTTGAATCCTGCCATGGGCATGGATGTTTGTGTTGTATGTGAAAATACTAGTAGTGGTGGTCAGCGGTAGATGGCATTGGTATAGATGATGAAAGTAGTTGGTGGTTGTGGTGGAGATTTGTGGTGTAGGTGCCCTCCCTCGATGAGTCTTTCGACTCCCTGGAGGTGTTATGTAATAATAATAATTAGTATCTGGCCTCCATGGAGTCAGAGGACTCATTGCAGGAGGTCCATACTCTCTCTCTCATGAAAAGATCATCGAACTATGCCTTAAACCATTCAATTTCTGCACTCACCACACTATCAGGTAATGCATTCCACTCTCCAATCACTCTCATGCAAAGAACTTGCTGCTCACTCCATTTCTCACATCCTTCTTATTCAGCTTCTAGGGAGAGCCTCTAGTTCTGCCTTTGCCTTCATCTACTCTATGAAAAATTTCCTCCATATTATTCTAGTAATAACCTCTCACCAACTTATGTCTCAATCATAATCACTTCTTTTATTCACAAGGCTGTGTTAATTGCATTTCTTCAATCTCTCCTCATATCTGACATTCCATAAACCTTCTTTGGGACCCTCTCTAATACATTCTCATCCCCCCCCCACCTAAAAAAAAAAAAAACCAGGCAACCAAATCTCTGCACAGTAGTCCATATATGGACTACTGTGCAGAGTAGTCCATAATCAAAGCCTTATCAAAGGTATCATAACCTTTTTGCTTATGTATGTACCCTCTTCATTATTGCCATAATTTATTCTGATACATTTTTAAAAATTATGGAGACAACTACAGCGTTATAGAGTAAAACTTTAGTTTAATATAAACTAAAATCAACACTCGACGTTTCACCCTTCATATCAAGGTCATCCTTTGGAGCATACACAATATATACAAAGAAACAAGCTGCACTACAATCTACATAGTTTGCTAAAGTTACTGACCAACCATTACCAGAATTACTGGCCTGACCTGGTGAAGAAAAAAACCTTTACTACATCAAAGCTAGAGTACTATTATTATTATCTATTAGGTTACAAAACTAAGAGTTGGGCAGTTTTATATATATATATATATATATTTAAAAATGTGATTATACATATAAATTTCAACCAATTGGTGTGGAATAGTTTCCTAAAGTATGCTAGATACTAAGTGGGCTGAATATGTGCCATCAAAATTCTTGAAATTTTTATGCCACCATTATTGTTGAGATTAGGGTGGTTAATCAGAATTTCACAGGCTTCTTTAAATTTTCTTTCATACCAGGTTTTTGTATGATGTAAAGAGCAGGTACTTTTCCAATCAGTTTGGTGTAGGGTGTTGAGCACGTGATCTGAGAGGCCTGCTTCACCAAAATTGTTATATTTAATATGTCTTTTGTGTTCTTTATTGCATATAGGTGTAATTGTGTGAAAGAAAATGTAGAATTTTCTTTCACACAATTGCATTCCATTTCATACACATAACAGTTGATTAAGGCATCCTCAAACAATTGTTGAGCCATCTACGACTTCTCATTACTAGGCCCACTTCTGATAATGAACTGGAAGAGTATGCTTCCTAATGTTTTTGAAGGCTTGTGGATTCTCACTGTGCCATATCACAAATGATTTCAGTTTATATCCAGCTACATTATACTCTAACAGAATCGTAATACGGTCTTTAAAAGCTTTGCAACCAGGCATAGATTTTAGCTTTTTGTTGATGAATGTCCACGCGGGCATTTTTTTTTTCCAAAACAAGGTCTCTTCCATATTAAATATTTGCTGTGGCAAATAATTTTCCTCCGTAATAATTTTATCCAATTTCTCCACAAACTCCTTGGCAGCCTTCTCCATCAGCACGTGCAGATTCACCATACATTTGCACATTATACAGCACAAAACACCGCTTGAATCTTATGAACCAACCGGAAGAAGCGGCGAATATGTAGTCATAATCGGGCCCTCCTTTCTCCCTCAACATGTTGAGACTTAGTGCCTTAGCTGTTATGGTCCTACTGCTAATGAGTATGTGCTTTTTGTTCAGGTTCTTTATCCATGATGCAAGTAGCTTTTCCATATCATCAATAGGATCTTTTGTTGCTTTGTCACTATCTTCTATTTAAAGGAAACAGATCCTTTCACAGCCTGTATAATTTTATCCCTCATCACTGTAGAATGAGACCATCCGAAGTCATGCGATCATATTGACAGGCCTGCTAGCTTCATGTTGTTTTATAACTGGCAACTTTGTTTCAATATCAATTGCTCGCCTCTTTTTCTGTGATTCTTCACTAGGTTTTTTGATTGGGCATGTAGGGGCCATGTTGTGCAAAACATTGCAAAATATTTAACAATAAATATACAAATAACCTATTTCTCAAACACAAAATCAACAGAGGAACTGTTGAAGATGTGCCGATTGCTAACTGCTGAGGGAGGTTGCCGCTGAATGCGCTGTTGCCACTGTGCATGATGCATATTTGCTAAATAGAAACCTTTTTTACTTTATGCTTGCGTCTTGTTTGAAAGTATAGTTGAAAATGTTATTTATTCCTTTATGAGATCACGGGCATAACTCGAGCGGACTTAAGTCAAGGGATGACTGCATTCTGAAATCTTTCATATTTTACAGGATGTGAAACACTATGAGTTTCCAGGAGGAAACTTGACTAATACTTATCAGACCAATTAACTTAAAAATGAGTTAACTGAGGTGCAGAGGTTCTTGATAATTTATATAGGATATCTTCGTCCACAAAATTTTGAAACTTGAACATTACATGTCCCAAGAGAATGGAAAGAAGGTAAAATTGTTCCACTGCATGAAAGTGGCCATAAGATTGGCTACAAATTATAGGCCAATCTGTATATCTAGAGTGGCAGTTAAGCTGTTGGAGAGATTAGTGAGAGATTAACCAGAAACAGGTTAATAACAGCAATATTCTTTGTGATTGTCAGCACGGGTTTGTTAAAGGGAGAACATATTTTACTAACCTATATACCCATAACAGGGTGACAAATGTATTAGACAAGGAAAGTTATATACATTGGTATACTTAGATTTTGCAAAAGCTTTTGATAGACTGCCACACGATAAGCTGTTAAATAAATTGAAATGGATGCAAATGGATAACAGACTATAGAGTTGGATCGGTGAGTAGTTGTCAGCTATCAGAAAGTTGTATATGGGAGTGCAGTATCATGGAAATCACTAGTGGTGTGTCACAGGGTTCTGTATTGGGGCCATTGTTGTTCAGTTTGTATATAAATGAGATTAGGATGGGTTTATCTGGCATATGCACTGTTTGCAGGTGATGTAAAATTGGGGTGAACAATGCAGAGGCAAGCAGGTGTTATGGCCTTTGGGAAGGACTTGAATAGATTGTATGAATAGACAGGTAAGTGGAACTGTCAGTCCAATGTTGCAAAGTGTAAGGTTTGAAATTTGGTAAGCAATGATGGGGTGCAAAATATACACTTGGTGGGAAACTTAAGGAGGTAAAGGAGATGAGAGATCTGGGAGTGGTAGTGGACAAGGTCCTGAAATTCAGGGACCACATTGCACAAGTTGTGGATCTTCGCATCAAATAATGGCAGTGATGTGGAGGACCTTGATATGCATAAATAGAAGTTGTGATATACCATTGTATAAGGCCTTGGTCATGCTTCATAGATTATGAAAACCAGGTGACAAAATCTGTGCACAATATTGACAAGGATATGTTAGAAACAGTTCTAGAGAAGATTTGCAAATGTGGTAACTGATCTTTGGAATGCGGAATATGAAGACATTGAAAGAATGTAATTTGCAAAGCCTCATGAATAGGAGGAACGGGATATGATTGAGACACATGATTTGGTTAGGGGGCTGTTACCATGTATAACATGGAAAGAATTTTTCGGAGAATGGGAGAAGTGGGGCCATCCGTGGAAATAGTATAAGGAGGATATGAGCAAAGGAGTGAGGAAAAAGTTCTTTGCATGGAGAGGGGTTGGTGAGTGGAATGCATTGCCTGAGTGTGTTGTGAATGTAGACACATTGAATCAGTTTAAGGCATGGTTGGATGAGCTTTGTGTGTGATAGTGTGTACTTTTCAAAAAGACTGACTCTAAGAGGTCAGATGTTAATAATACTAATAAAATAATTAAAAATAAAATTTTAGTCTACTACCAGCCTTAATAAAAAAAATAAAATACAAAGTTTATTGCTGTCTGCATTGTATTAATAGGTTTAGTTTTCGTTTGTATATGCTCTTATTTATTCTATTTTATTTTATTTTATTTTTTTGTGTGTATGTGTAAAATGATTATTTTCTCAGTCATCTCTGTGGAGGCATTCATCATAGGAGGTCCACTCTAACTGCTGTCTGTAGAATACTTATACCTCTTCTTGAATTTATTCACAAAGCATTCATAACAACCTTTTGCCAAAATATAGTTTAGGGACTATATTATTTAACTGAAAAAAAAAAAAAAAAACAGTTAGCAAAATTATAATCCCTAGACTATATTTTTTGCTAATTATACTTAAACAATTTCCATGGGTGATCCCTTGTTCTCTCTCTCTCTCTCTCTCCTTTCCTACCATGTATTGAAAAAGTCATTTGGTGTCATTTTGATTAATGGTTGAAGCCTAGGATTCACCTTGTTTTAGAAAAAGAAAGCAATTACAGTCTGCTCTTCCTTAGCTACTCTGATTGTGTCACTGTTAGGTCTATGTTTTTCATTCTTTGGGAAACCTGCACAGGTAGCTTCATCTGTCAGTGGTTTTGTCACTATGCCTCTCTGTTGTATGTCATAGAAGCTTTAACAAGACAAAAATTAATTTGTTCTCATACCCTCACTGTGTTGAGCTTGACTTCATATGTAACATTTAGCCAATAGCTATAATCCCTAATGGAATGGAAAAAAAAAAAAAAAAACCTATACTCCAACCACTCCCCTCCCAAACATAGTTACAGGTTTATTTACAGTAATCTTATGTAGTCTCTCCCAGATATTCATGTAACTTCTGAAAAGTTGGTAAAACCCTTTAAAAAAAAAATCAATTTGGTGACTTCCTTTTAGCCCACCCAGAAATTGGTATCCCTTATGTGCTCTTCTAAAGATCTCCCTAGTGTTTACCAAGTATCCTTATATCTGTATTACAGATTTGTTATGGGCTAGATTTATAGGTCAGTCAAGACTGCATCTAGTACAACCACTATGACATGATTGCTTAGGTCTTACAGATCATGCATGTCTACTGAAACAGAAGTTAATTTGCTTCACTAAAGTAAATATAAGTATGAAAGGTTTCTTGGATCAACCTCTGACTTTATCAATCTCACTTGTATGGATGCATACAACTACCTTTACATTTCAGAAACTTGTATCCTCAGAACTACTCACTCTATCATGCCCACTTGTTGGCTTATTTAAGACTAGTATTTACTTTTCCCTTACTTCAGTTTTACTTATTAATTTAGTACCTGTACATATGTATCTCAACCTAGTCTTATTACCTGAAGATAACAGTTTGGCTTTGGTAAAACATAGGAAATATTAAATTATTCATTATCAAATTCCTGATACACACATACATACCCTTAGGGTAGGCATACAGGATTTTATGATAGTGCTATGTGAAAGATTGTCTGTATTAATTTCATTTCAATTTTCCTTCAAATTAATTTTATCTGTTAGGACTCCTATATTGTCATATCTCATTTTAGTCTTCTAAGGCACTTCTCACTGTACCAGTCTCTCTAAGTTTAGTACAATGAGAAGGATACCAATTTCAGTATGGGCTAAAAAGAAGTCACCAATCCCTCTGGATTTTTTACCTGCCATGCTTCCAAAAAATACTTGTTTTGCTAACCTTTCCTCTCCCATTTTGTTTAATTGACCATAGCTCTGTTCACTCCTCCTGAATGCTAGCAATATCAGGTTCCTTCCTAATATTTTTGTTTTTAATATGATTCTGCTATTGATGCTTATCTGTTCACTCCTCTAATCTTTTCTCAGAACTCTCATATCTGTGGTTTCCAATCTTTGGCAAAGAATATCATTTCTAACCCAACCCTTGAATCCATTTTCGTAACTTATTTCAATTGTATTACAGCACCAAACCAACTAAATCATAAAAAAAAGTTTATTAACTGGCTTCCATTTCACTGGATTTCAAGCAAGCATCTTCAGAGCACAGTACATGTTTCAGTTAATATGCAACAAGTGAAATAATTCAAATTTGAATTTACTTACTCGTTGTTGCTTGTTAACTGAAACATTTAATGTGCCTCTGAAGATGCTGGTTTGAAATCCAGTGAAATATAAGCTAGTTAATGAACATCCTTTTTTTATAATTTAGTTTGTTTGGTGTTATAATACCATTAAAATAAGTTATTAATAATGTTCAACACCCAAGCTTGTCTATTATCTTGGATCCATAAGTAAAAACAGTCTTTTCTTTGACATTCTTATATTAATTTCCTTTACCCATATATATATATATATATATATATATATATAGATAGGTAGGTAGGTAGGTAATATTAGAGCTGTACTCCAGTCATCTAGAATTTGACCATCTTTTGCATAATTTAGAAAACCAGGTTTTCTAAATTATGCAGAGTAGCCACTTAAAATCCTTTATAACTCCCAATGTGAACATTTCTGTTTGAATATCATCTATTCCAGCTGCGTTTCCTCATTTCAGGTTTTTGATTGCTTTTTCTACCATATGTACTACGATGAGAGGAAAATAAAAATGCTGCTGTTTGGGATGATTGAAGGAAAGAACAAAAATGGAAGACCAAACAGAGAATGGGGTGATGACATTTTCAGATGGTGTGGAAACTATACACAAACTGAGTCATCTTGCACAAAATAGAATGCAGTGGAAGAATCATATCAAGATGGCATCAGACACCTACGGGCATTGGACCCATGGTTGTTGATGATGATGACTCCTTATTGCATTCCTCTTGAGTGTGTTTTCGATCACCATGCTGTCAAAGCTTGTTTCATTTAGCAATCTTTCAAAGGAATTACTCAAGACATCTAGAATATCTATTTTCATGTCATTGTTATAATCTTTGATTCCTTTTACTGTACTCTTTCCTCCATTTCTAAGTTTTTCAAGATCTTCCAGAATATTTTGCCACCTTCCCAATGTCTACTTTTTCTGATCTTACTAGTCTATCCATGACTTTTGTTTAGCTAGTTTTACACATTCACTTCTTAACATTTTTCTCTGTATTTTCTGAGAGCACATGCTGAATTATTTGGTAGGAACTTTTGATATGCTTCTTTCTTTTATTTAACTGCCTCTTTCACTTCCTTAGTTCACCATTGAGTGCTGATTTTTCTATCCTTGCAGACTACCACACAATATTGCCTTTTTGCTGAATTATTCAGAGTATGCCAGTGAATATCCAAGATTTTGTTCTTGTTTTCAGTCTTTCATTTTTAATTAAATAATATTTGAGTCTTCAGTTCACCTCTGAAAGCTGCTCAATTTTGATTCTTTTTAAAACTTGGACACACTTTTCTTTTCAATATGTTATTCTGTTTTATTGTGCTCAAGAACAATGGTAATCACTTTGTATTTTAAAACCACTTTATACTACCAGCATGAAAATATTGCCATTACCAATAACATAATCAATGAGACTTTTCTTACTACTTCTCTTCTCTCCATGTGAATTTGTGCATGTTATTATGTTGGAATGTGGTTTGTAATGATTATATTTTCTGAACAGAAACCCAGTAGGTACTTTCCATTATTATTAGCCATGTTCTTTTTTCTAAATTTTCCCAAAACATTTATATATGTCTCGTAATCATTGCCTACTCTGTAGTATAGATCTCCAAAGACTAATTTTTGCTTAAATGGAACTTTCACAAGAAACTATTCTTGTTTAATCCTTAATTCAGGTGTAAGAAAATAAAGTTTGTGTG
The DNA here is from genome assembly GCF_054136105.1 of Typopeltis vanoorti. NCBI lineage: Eukaryota > Metazoa > Arthropoda > Arachnida > Uropygi > Thelyphonidae > Typopeltis > Typopeltis vanoorti. The sequence continues at coordinate 128,195,356 of NC_143560.1, forward strand.
TGAAGTACTTCACAACTGAGCTACTTGTATATGGATACTAGCAACCTCACATGGGCCACAACCCAGGCTGGTTTCAACCTTTATGGAAGTTCTTTAGTCAGAGCCAGATACCCAAAAGAGATAATTTATAGTTCAACCAAGTGAAAAAACTTTTGATATCTTTCTCTGATCCAGAGTATTTTACTAAGTTGATACACCTTTTCACTATTTGTATATGGGAAATATATAATCTCTTCTGATGATAGTTAATGTTGTTTATCTTTGGAATTTCTTACTTAACCACCACTGAGTTTCCTGCCCTGCAGTTGAGTAGTGAATCCTTTAGGGTCACTCAGTGAGATTTACAGTGATCTTGTAGATCACTCTGCAAATTGGAGAGATATCCCTGCACTTTAAGAGCACTTCAGTAAACTGTCTGGTAGTAGTCCTTCTCATAATGTCTAGCATTATACATGTTCGAAGGATGTGTACTTTGCATTATGGGATACTAAGACAATTGATGTGAAGTCGCTAGTCTCCATATATAAGCATAGTCGTGAAGATACTTAATTTGCAAATTTTGTTTGCTTACACTTGGAATAAAAAGATTAAACAAGGACTTTTCTTGTCAAGTTTAATTTAACTTATAAACAAGTGAAAAAACTTTCAATAACTTTACCTTTTTTTTGTGTGTGTGTGTGCCTTCTTTAATGCCTCAAAATTTTTAAGATATTAGAGAATTTAAAATAAATTATTTTATTTAATAATACCATCTTCATTGTCTCCTTTTGACAAAAGAAATCATATTCACCAACAAATTGAATAGGATTTTTCAGTTCACTTACATATCACAAGTTTTATAACTGTATTATATATATTTGATGAAAGTTTATAGGGCAGAACATCGGAATAATTTGATAACATTTTACTTAGTTACACGACATTTCATCTCGCTTGCACAGGATTTCTTCAGGTGTAAATAAACATACTAGTAAACAAAACAGTAAGGAATAACAAAGGTGACAACTGTTATGAAGTTATAAATATAACTGTGTGTGTATATGTATGTATATATATACACACACACACTCCTGACAACTGCCACAGTATAAAAGATGAAATGTTGAGTTTAGCAATTTATTTTTAATAAATTTATTTTTAGTGGTAGTTAAAATCTTCAGCCCTTTTACAAGGGCTGATGTATATCAGCTACTGTTTTGAGAGAAGATGCTTTTTTGGTTTCTAGTAATAACATTACAGCTTTGAAGAAAACCTAACACATTTATATATCTTTAAATGAAACAAAGAAATAATTTAAAATGCATTTATCAGCTTGTCATCATATTTGAAAAAAAATTGTATTTTAATAAAGGAGCAAGTATGCATTTTACTTGCTCCTTTATTACATTGCATTTATGTAAAATAATCAAGAATGCATGTTTATACTGATGTTTTAGCATTTTCATAGTTCAGTTAGAAGAAGAAATTCACTAATGCTAACAAGAAGATTGTTGGCATTAGTGAAACCTGGCATATCAGAATCAGATATGGTAAGTGGAATTGAGTGTAATGGGTATACTGTTTTTAGGAATGACCGAAGAGACAGGAGAGGAGGAGGAGTGCTACTAATGATATCAGATGACTTTAGTCCAGTTACCCAACCTTGCTCTGTATGCAAGAATAAAAGAAAAAAAAAGGAAGACCAAGAACTAAGTGGATAACAACAATAAAGGTCAACTCTGGATTATAAACATATAGACAGCTCACCAGCGACGCAAGAAGCTGAGACTCCTGGAGGTTGTTGTGGAAACATGGAAGACTCAACCCGTCCCCGACGGAAGAGGAGTAAAGTAAGTAAGTCCAGTTAGGGTAGAAACACAAGAAAACAATGATGGTAACAATGTACCATGCAGCGGTGAGTTTGAGTCTATCTGGTGTGAAGTAGAGATTAACAGAATGAAATATATAGTGGGGTGTTGCAACAGACCTTGTGGCTCATTTGCAGGGGATGAAGAAATGCATCGCCAATTTAGCCTTATGGTACTAAATGAATGATCATTATGGGTGACTTTAATTTTCTAAACATTGATTGGGTAGAGGAGGAATTTATTGAATTGTTGCGAGACAACTTTCTCAAGCAGCATGTAAAAGAAGGAACTCAAAGTCAAAGAGTGTTGGATTTGCTCATAACGTCAGAAGGGGTCTCAGTCAAGAATATGGCTATTTTACCACTAATTATGACAGTGATCATGCTGTACTTTCTTGGGAAGTATCTAATTATATTGGTGCTCCGATTAAAATGGGTTAATGCTTGAACTACAAAGCTGGAAATTATGATCAACTTAGGAGAATACTATCTTTGATCCTATGGTATCAGTTATTGAATGGGGAAAATGTCAGCAATGCATGGGAATCTTTGAAAAAGTGCTTAAATGAGGCAAATTTATCCCTAGTGTTCGGAGAATAAATAGGTTAGGAGTGAAGTGGATGTGCAGCCTTATTAAGCAAGAGATCCACAAGAAGATGATGTGGAAAGATTATCATGAGAATAAGAGAGAGAGGAGTTATGAAATATATAAAGCTCAGGTCAGAAAAGTAACGAGTATTGTGAGGAAAGCTAAATCATAGTATGAAAAGAAATTGGCCATGCAAGCTAAAGGCAATCCAAAAGAATTTTATCATTATGCCACAAACAAACGAAGGAATGAATGTGGAAGAATAACTTTATTGAATGCAGATGGTACTCGAGTGTTGGAAGCTAATGAGATTGTTCAGTTAATGAGTGCTCACTTTGCTAAGATATGTCAACCAGGTGTATGTAGCATGGTTCACAGTACCATGGATGAAGAGTTAGAGGTTCATGAAAATGAGGTTGAAGAGCTGTTGCATAACCTGGATAAGAATTTGTCTATAGGGACAGATGGAATATCAGCTCATTTGCTAAAGCAATGTTCAGTCGAATTGGTTACACCTTTCACATGTTTATATAACTTGAGTCTCAGCTCAGGAACGATACCACAGGAATGGAAGGAATGTATGATAGTTCCATTGTACAAGAGTGGTGCAGAAACCTGGTTTTGGTGATTTATAGATCGATAAATCATTGACTCCCTGGAGGTCTCAGATAATAATAAAAATAATGGGACATTGTGCTCTTGTTGGAAAAGACTAGTTTGATTCTTATCATGACAAGAGGAATCTTTATATTAGCCTTTTCTGTTGAAAGTAAGTTAGCTGATGTGATTTGGAGGTAGCAGAGTTTTTCTCCTTCTCAAAAAACTTGGTTTTTACATACTACATACAGCCTTTTGTATGGTGATTAAGGTGTAGTATGGTGGATTACATAGGGTATAGACAGTGAATAGTTGCCCTCCCATGAAGAGTTCTTGGACTTCGCAGAAGTGTCGTGTAATCATGATGTTATATGTGTCCTAGTATGTTAAAAGCAAAATAAAAATTTGGGTTCATTTGATAGTTGGACTCTCTGGGTTCTGTGATGGACAACTCTGTTTGGGGGAAAAAAAAATCCAGAATTAGTGACCAGTGGAGTATGTAGTTTGAATCATTGGTGTAAAGTGGTACATCATAAAAGCATGTTCAAAACTCTTGGACTGACATTTGATTAAACGAGACAATTATGTAAGCAGTAAAACATCTCTGACATAGGAGAAATGATCTTAATTCCATTGTGTGCACTGATACCATTGTGAGTAACAAAATCATTTCTAGTGATTATATAGCAGATGAGGATTGATGCAGAGTAGAAAATGTGCATTTACAAATTCATGTTTGTTTGATTACTCTGTGAGTATGGGAACTTGAGCATAGTCATCAATCCTTGCATGAGAAACAAGGGATATAGATGTTTTGTAAGTAATATTTTCAAAACTGTTGGTGATGGAAATACTGTTTCATTAACATTTAAACGCCTACTTCACTGCCTTTTTTCTGAAAGCAAAAACTAGAAAGGACAAATGCAAAAATGACTACACTCACCGAAAAAAAGTAGCAGTTTTTTTTTTATTAGTTTATTTTTTTTTTATAATAAGAATTCCATCAATGGCAGGTTAAACTTATCATGCTTTTGAAACTCTGCTCTAGATCTTTTAAAGACCTTTTCTCACACTGGGGCACAAAATTAATTTGTCACCTAAAGACATTCATGAACAGCCATGGCATAGTGAGATTTTAATTCTCCTGACGTTGTGTAATGTGACATGTAATCCACTGTTTCAAATAGCTCATAAGTGATTGTAGGCATAGTTCAGGTATGTCTGTAATACAAGATAGGTAGCTGATTTCTAGATTTAAATTGAATTCCTGATAGTATCTGCTCATGCTACTGTTGAACTACTTTGCTAGACTCCTGAAAATAATGAACCAGAAGTGGTTAAGATAAGGTGCTGAAACTATGGACAAGTTAAGTGCCTCCATAGTGCAATTGGAAGAACAACAGTACATTGTGCCCTTCGATTGGAAAAGGCATAAGTTCGATTCTTGTCATGAAGGGAGGAATCTTTATATGGACTTTTTCAATCGAAGATGAGTTAGCCGATCCCATACGGAGATAGCAGGGTTTTTTCTCCCGGAAACTCGGGTTTTTCATCTAGCATACAGACAAATCGGCCTTTCAGAGCACACACAATTTACAGACGAAAAATAATAGCTGTGGTGGTGGTAGTGGCCAGTAGATGGCACTGATGTTGATGATTGGTAGTAGAGATTCGATGTAGTGGTGGAGACGGAGAGTTGTACAATAGGTGTCCTCCTACGATGAGTCTTCGGACTCCTTTGAAGTGTCACGAATAATAATAATAAAGTTACAGAAAAAAAGGGCATTATGGAGGCAGTATAAGAGAAGTGGAAATAACCAATTCCATGAGGACCACAAAGACCAGGCAAGAAGGATGACTTAGTTGAGGTGGGTAGCTAAAGTGAGGTATGAACAGTAGTTACCTAATGAAGCCAAAAAGAATCCTAAGGAGTTCTATCAATATGTAGCCAGCAAAAGAAAGAATGATTATGGAAGGATGACATTGATTGGATAAAATGGTATAAAGACAGCTGTTGCGGAAGGTGTGGTGGAGATATTTAATGAACAGTTCATAAAGGTCTTTCAATCTTGTGAATGTGACTTCATGGAGAGATTGAGAGCAGTTGATGATGTTGAGGAGAGACTGTAAGTGAGCAAGAGGTGTATGGGGAGGTGAGCAAACTAGATGCAAATAAGGCTGTGGGACTTGAAAATATAAAATATACATATTCTGAAGGAATGTGCCAGGGAGTTGATGCCAACCTTGACATATTTTTTTAATACGAGTCTTGCACTGGGTCCAGTGCCGGCCCTAGGAATTTTTCCACCCCATGCAATAGCATATTTTGCAGCTCCTTTCCCCTAAAAAAAACTCTTTTAATGACGTCTTAAAAGCCACGATGTTAAGCTAGACTTCAACATGTCTGATCATAAATTCTAAATAGTAACATTAGCTAATGAAAAATTATCATAAACTATATTTCTTTACAAAAAGAGAGAGATAATTAACCCTTTAACGGTGGACTTTTGTTCTGAAAATGTGCATCTGCATGGATAATTAAAATCAATTGCTACTAATATCGACATTACTGGGATGAGAAGTACTTGCCATGAGCTCAGAATTTTTGGTTTCAGTCCTTTTGCTTATTTTCTCTTGTACTACATTAGCTGTTTCAGTTTTGTTTTTAGATATTTATGCAAATCCCCACTTTGTTTCTGAATATCGCATTCTTTTTCCGATTTTTGTTTGCGATATTCTGCACCTGATAGTTTTTTTGTTTTTTTTTTAATCAAAGGATCTCTTCAGTATGAATTAAAAAAATTTATACTGAATTTTATCAGACATATTGGAATGTTAAAATTATTTTCAAAGCCAAATCCTAATAACTGTATCAAATGGTATTATTAACAATCACTGCACAACTGTATTATCAAAATACATAAATACAGTCTGTATTTATGTGTTTTATGTGATTCTATTTCTTTAACTGGTTTACTCTTAACCAATTATCTCATTATGATCGTTCGGTCTCATTGGTTAAACGAGATTTACCCTCAGGTGAAGGTCAACTCGTGGCCAGCAGTGGAATCAGAAATAAATGCAAAATAGGTGTTCTACTGTAGTCACGTCGTCTGATATTAACACCGACAGTGCGATATTAAATGCAACATAATAGTACATTACTATGATTATGATTTTTTTTTTTAAATATGCAGTACAATGAAGTTTTATTATATAAAAATTTGACGAACGACTTCCTGAAGTCTGGTTTCAACAGAGAAGGAATAAATGACTTTTTTTTATGTTTTTTTTTTGTATACTGTAGGCCAATTTTGCCGCTCCCAAAAGCTTGTCGCCCTGTGCAAATGCGCGTGTTGCACTGTCGGTAGAGCCAGCTCTGACTGGGTCAAGTTTCTAAGGAGAGCAAGATTGTGCCACTTCATAATGGAGGTGATAGAACTCAAGCATCAAACTATAGGCCTATCTGTGTATCAGGTGTTGTAGTTAAGTTGTTGGAGAAGCTTGTTAGAACTAGGATCCAGAATTGGTTGACAACAATGGTATTATCTTTTATGGACAGCATGGATTTGCTAAAAGGAGATCATGTTTCAGTAATCTATTTACTTATTACAATAAGATGACTGCGTCCTTGGACAGAGGAGAAGGATACACAGTAATATACTTAGATTTCGCAAAGGCTTTTGATAGATGGTGTTGGATATTAGATTGGTGCATTGGATTGGAGACTGGCTATCTGATAGGTATCAACAAGTTGTGTATGGGGGAGCGATATCCAGGAAAAGGAAAGTTACTAGTGGTATGCCTCAGGGATATCTGTTTTGGGGCCATTGCTGTTAACTTGTATATTAATGATATTGGTGAAGATTTGGATGGAGATATTCAGTTGTGTGCAGATGATGCAAAGTTGGGACGAACCATGAAGAGTAGAGAAGATGTTGTGGCCTTACAAGAAGACTTGAATAAATTGAGTGATCGGGCAAGGGAATGTGGATGTGAATTCAATGTTGCAAAATGTAAGGTTTTAAAATTTGGAAAACAAAGATGGGATGCAGAATTTATGCTTGGTGAGGATACATTGTCGGAGGTGGAGGAAATAAGAGATCTTGGGGGTGATAGTGGATAAGGATCTGAAATTTAGGGGGGACAGCTAAAATTGTGAAGACAACACAAAGGTGGGAATGATGCAGAAGACTCTGACTTGTAGAAGTAGGGAGATTTTTGTTCCATTGTATAAGGCATTGATTAGGCCACACATGGACTATTGTGCCCAGATTTGGTCACCTGGTTTTCAGGACGAAGAGATTTTGGAAAGGGTCCAGAGGCAACTGACTAAGGTAGTTTCTAACCTCTGGGATGTCGAGTATAAGGAAAGATTAAGAAGATACAACTTGCAGAGTCTGGTGAACAGGAGGAAGAGGAGAGATATGATAGTCCTATAAGTTGGTAAGGGGTTGTTATAGGATCAATGCTGGAGAAGTTCTACAGAAAATAATGGGAGATCAGGGGAGAACCAGAGGTCAACCCTGGAAACTGTATAAAGAGGGTGTGAGAAGCAGGTTTGTTTCATGCAGAGTTGTGAATGATTGGAATGCCTTGCCTGAGAGCGTGGTGTCTACAGAGAATTTGAATGTGTTTAAAGCATGGCATGATGAGCTGTGTGTGTATGATAAAAGCACCTCCCACATGAGTCTTTGACTCTATGGGGTCTTGGGTAATAATAATAAGTTCATTTCGTTAATATCCAATGACTTGCATTGAATTGATCTATTGCTTCAATTGTGGGTGCAATTAACACTCCTGAATTTGTAATTATTACAGACAGTCTTGGTAGCAATTAATGAACTAGTTGAAATACTTATAATTGCATCATGCATATTAGAGGTATTTGCAATAATAATTAATCAGTGGTGCAAAAAAAATGGTGGTGGGAAGAGAAAGGTGATGAAGCTCATGAACAGTACAAAGCACAGGCAAGAAGGGCAACCAGCGTGTTAAGGAAGCAAATCAAAGGAAAAATGATCATGGAAAGATAACTGGAATGAATGAATGGTGACCAATGCTCTCCCTAATTTTTGCTAGTCTATGTCTGCATGAAAACACTTTGCAAGTTTCCAGTCTCAGACTCAATGTCTACTCTTATGCAATACTTTTCATATTAATGTTCCTCTTTTTTCATTTAGCTATAACCTGTAAAGTTACAGGAATTAAATTAATTTGTGTAAATCCATGTAGCTAGAAAAATCAATTGCCATTTGCAGAGTTAGCAACAACTGTACTGGCTAGGTAGTAGACATTTGCACATATTCCATTGCAACTTGCTGACATTGGCATCAGTATGCCACACTACAGGCTAAAAGAAACTAGTTAGTGTATTAAGTTGGAGTGGATTAGAGTAATATTGTAGTGTGGAAAAATTACCAAATAAATCATACCTATAATTTATTTTATTATATAATTCATTTTTATAGTACATTCAAATATTGATTGTAAATTAAAAATTCTGAAAGCAAAAATTTTCTGTGGCATATACTCCCTTTTTGACTGGTGTGCACACACAGCTTGCAGGGAACATTGATGGTGACAGAAGTGAAAGAAATATTTGATCAGTTAGTTTGGATATGTTAACCAGGTAGATTTTTGGGGATATTCAGAACTAATGAACATTCGAACTTTGCTGTCCATGTGGATCTAATTCTTAGTGACAATTGTAATCACAGTGGGAAGTGTTCTGATTTGATATTAGTCAGTTAAATGAATTATTATTCATATTGTTTAAACATTTATAATCTTGAATAGTGATAAGCAAATAATATTCATTAATTTATAATTGTAAATATTCTTCTGTTGTGAAATGAAAAGCAGTAATTAAAATTTGATTTTTAAATTTGAGTTGTGATTTTTGGTTTGGCTTTGCATATTAGAGTTCACTGCCATCTAATCAGTTGATTTACTGACTATATATAACTACCAGTCCCCTACTGGTGGTGGTGGTTTTCCCTTTTGGTTGTTTCTGACCCTCGGTGACTTTTGCCGACAAGGTGTTCCTGGTGAGATTTTTATAGGGTAGTTCCATTGTTCCCTAACCCCAAATTTTATCCAGGCTTGGGACGTATTCATGACTGTAATCCATGTGTGTTCAAGGGGCCAGTTTGCCTGTTCTGCAGAACGAAAAACCCGAGTTTCCGGGTGAAAAAAACCCATAGCTCTGTACAAGACCGGCTCACTCACCTTTCATTGAAAGAGACCAGATAAAGTTTCACATCACTGACTGGAATTGAACTCAGCTCTTTCCAACCAAAGGGCTTCGTCTATACTGACTGAGCTACAGAGGCTCAGTCCCATACTAGTGACAATAATATGCAGCAATCCCTCGATCAGTGTGTCATTTTTTTCGATACCCAAATTCAATTAGTGTGCTTATATACATTTTAAAAATAAATGTTACAGATTTAAAAATTTTTCTATCTATACATTTTTATGGCTAACTATTTTAAAAAATCACTCGCCAGAATGAAATAATTTAGCTACCGATTTAAAACATTTTATAAAGTTATTTTTACCGCCAAAATTTGTCGTCTGCTATGGTATGCCCACAGATTCAAGACCCTTTGACACTTCTGTGCATGTCACAAAAAGGAGAATCCATTCCAATAATAGGGTAATCAATCCATCTCCTGGGATGAGTTGTTTATTATTACACATCGGAAAATTAATTTCTCTTTTATGGTCATTGTAGTTTTTAAAGTGGTAACTATTTTGCTTGTATAACAGTCGGAAAATTTTATCTATAAAGCACGTGATTTCGCATATTGGTGAACCAATATTCATTGATAACATCCAAGAGTTAATGAAATCTCATTCTGAAGAATTGAGTGATTCCAACCTGCTAAATTTAGATGCACAGCGGGAAGATCCCAAAGAATTTGAAGAAAATTTAACTACCGATAGTCAGCCAAATTCTGAGATTTCACAGAAACAATTTGAAATATTTTTCGTACAATCGAAGTTTTTAAGCAGCAATGCTTAGAGGCTGACCCTGATGAAGAGAGAAGCAGTAAAATTTGTAGAAGAGGCAGCAGGGCCCAAAATGCCCGCCAAACTACGTTAGCTCAATTCTTTGTTAAGAAGTAGAATAATAAAATTTATATTCTGAATATGTTTTATTGTCTTTCAGCTTCATGGTTTTCCTTTAACTAGGCCCTGAGACATACCTTAATTCTTTTAAAAAAAAATTAGGGTTCAAGAAAGAAATTTAAGGAACGAATTATACTTTTTCCATTGGTTATTGTATTCAATTAGTACGTTTTTGATTAATGCGCTTGTTTTAAAGAACGCATTAGGCACACTAATCGAGGGATTGCTGTAGATGCACAACTTCCCTGCTGTTATTTCATACATTGTGTATTAATTGCATTTTCAGACTAGTCTGCCTGTGTAGCAGGAAGAAAAAGTTAAGTTACATGTTGAGCTTTACGATAATTGCTAATGGTTTATTTTAAGAATAAATTTTTTAGCTCTTAACAATCTTAATGTTTTAATGTGTCAGTATTATCAGGAGTGAGTATCTGACGGAAATTGCTTCTGGATTAAAAGGTTTTTTCATGTTACTCCCAAGCATGAAAGGCTATTTGCAAACCTATGGTACATTTAGTAATGTGGGTGGGCAAAGATTTTTTTCTATATATAGATATATATTTATGTTTTACTCGTAGACAAGCTTATACGTTGGTTATGCATTATTAAATCACTTAAGGAATTAACAACGTAGATAAGAATATAAATTAAATTACACTTTAATAAATATTTCCGATATTTTGGCAACGTCATGTTGCCAAAATATCGGAAACTGTCTTACTTTGGCTAAACAGGCAGGACAGTGAATATCAGAATTTCGGAACACAAGGACCACATCCAGTTTCACAAGTACAGCCACTCTAGTCTTGCAGACCATGCTCTGGATACATGCCACAGAATACGTTGGAAGAAAGCTACAGTAATACACCGTAGCAAATACGATTTCAAAAGACTATTTTTGGAATCAGCCTCAGCCCTAAGAAACTCTCCAAACCTCAACAAATTTGGTTGTATGAGACTGCCCCAAATTTGGGAGGCTTACATCAGCAGACCTTCAGCCCAACAGCCAAGAGCACCTACTTAGCCCGCTAGGGGGACACCATCAGGACTTTTAGGAGAGCAATAGCTTCATCACTTCATTCTCAGTTACTGTGTTGTAGTGCCTACGTGCACATGCCTTTTTTTGTAAGTTCCTTTTGAAGATGGCAACATGATGTTGCCGAAATATTGGAAATATTTATTAAAGTGTAATTTAATTTACATTCTTATCTACATTATCAATTCCTTAAGTGATTTAGTAATTTATGTTTTAATTTTTACATAGTCCAGAAACTGTGGACTAGAGACCAAACATAGAATTTTTTAGTCATTTCAGACCTCAAATAAGCAGGGCAGTGGTCTCACACTGGGCAATGAAATTCATCTCCCACCTAAAGAATCACAAACAACCATGCCCACCCATAGCAGGATTTGAATCTACAGCCTGTTGGTTTGGAGAGTGAATATGCTAAATACCCAGCCAACTAGGCCAGCAGATGTGGTAAAAGTGGGGAAACAAACTGATTTAACATCAGGTCACAGCTTTACCGCGTTACTACAGTGAATTGTTGCTTGTTTCCATCACATGTAACCTCTTAGTCTGACTGGTGATTTGAATTGGATAGTAATTCCCGACAGTGATAATTATATGCCAAAATGCGAGGTTGTTGATCAGGCCAAAATGATGAGTATTGGGCATTGTAAATTAGTAGATTTCTGCATGAAAGTTGAATAACATGCAAACTCTTCATAAACAATTGTCTTTACTTTCAAGCAAAAAAAGAATACAATGTTCTTTTTAACAGTCAAGGTTTGAAAGATGAATCCTCATCTTTCAAACCTAGTGAGTGAAACCACTCTGCCACAAAGATTTGTTATTCAGATTAATCGTTATATAGATTATTCTGAATAATTAGATTAGGCTGATAAAACACAAATATGATGGATTAGTCTTGGAAATTCTTATGTGCCAATAATTATCTTGGTATGCTGTTTAGTTTAGTTTAGTTTGAAAAGGAATGACTCATGTACTTACAAAAATTGATTGCAGTAAAATATCTCTTCCTTAGATTGGGCTGATACAAATAGCTCTCCATGGGTTTCATTTCCAATTTGGTGATTGTATTCTATGTCGATATAGAGATGTAAATTAAAGGAAATTTTGAGTAAAGAGCGATGATGTTGCTCGTTTTTGGTTTGTTATGGTATAACTAAATTAGCATCATAAGTAGAAAAACAATGTTTATATGACTAGCTAATATTTCACTGGATTCCAAACTAGATAGATCTTCAAAATTCAATAATTAAGATATTATAGAAAAAGAACCATATATATAAATTTCAAAATTGTAAATGATACTAAAATTCAACCAAGCACCTTCTTGGATTTGCATCATAAGTGGCCTAGGCTATTTAAGCTGGCAGTCTTAAATTAAACTTACAAAATTTTAAGTAATTTAAGGCAGCCACACTTTAAGTTGTATGGAAATACACTGCTCAAAAACAATTAGGTATATTTTAGTTTCTGTCTGATAATTATAAATTTCTGCAAATAATTATAACTATTGGGTACTTTATACGTGAATAAATATTTCTTACTTATGGATAGGGTGTAATTGATGAGATATTGTTTAAATAATGGATATTTATTACAAATTTAGCAAATTATACATTTTGTGTGAAATAATTTTAACAAAAATAGCCAAAAACGCTTTCGTTAATTTTTAATAGGGTGTATGGTCTCCATTAACAGCCAAACAGCGGTAGTACATCTTGATTGCATGGATCGGATAAGATGATCAAACAGTCTTGTGGGCTGTTTTTGCACTCTTCTGTGAGAGCAATTTTGAGCTCTTGAAGCGATCGTGGTGGCACCGGTCAAGCAGAAACGCGCCTACCTAAAGCATCCCAGGCATGTTCGATTGGATTACAATCCGGTGAACAGGCAAGCCAGTCCATTAGTTCGATGCCTTCTTCCTCAAACCACTCTTGTACCAAATTTGCACAGTGTGGATGAGCATTGTCATCCATAAAAATGAATTCTTGGCTAATTGCAGCAGCATATGGACGAACTATAGGTTCCAAAATCTCATCGCTCTACTTTTTGGGCTGTAAAGGAACTGTTTCTGATATAATACAGATCGGTATGGCCACCTATACTTATTCCAGTCCATACCATCAAACTCCCACCTTGATGTTGTGGTCTTTCATGAACAAACTGTAGATTATTTCTTGTTCCACTTTCATGCCATATCAAGATACATCAGTTATCTGGTTGCAGACTGAACCTGGACTTGTCACTAAAAAGTACGAGCCCAAACCTCATTTGTCCAATTGCAGTTTTCCTGTGCCCAAATTCTTCCGACTTTTGTGATTTGCAGTAAGTGGAATGCAAACCATTGGTCTTTGAGCATATAATCTATGGCAGTGCTTCCCAAACTTCTGGATGTCAGGTCCCCTTTGCAAAAATTAAAATATTTCTTGCCCCCCCCTCGAAAAAACATCGTAATAGAGACATATATTATTATAATATTTATTGTATTTATATTCAATACAAAACATACACACAGCGAATATTGCAAAAATCAAATGCATATATTGCATTTTTTGCCTCTTACTGTTTGGTTCTGAAGACGATGCGGGCTGTTTTGGTAAAATATAAAATACTGTCATTTTTTTTTTTTTTTGAGTCTGTTTCTGCTTCTTCTGATTGTTCGCGGGATTTTTTTTTTTTTTTTTTTTTTTATCAGCCACTTATCCATCTCAGGGTTGAATTTTTGAATGTAGAATAGATCAAATAATAGCACCACTTACCGATATTGGCACACCACAGACTAACAACTTTAAATTAGTGAATATTACCTGAATAAGGGAATCCTCTGACCAGGAATATTTTTCCCTTTACGGTAACTAAGCCTAACACGAAACAGACAGCAAAGACAGGTTATTAAAACGTGCATATGATTCGTGCAGTATTAACAAAAGATCGCGCAACTGAAAGATAAAAGCATAGCTGACAATCGAGTTGAAATGCTAACTCTCTTCAACCGAATTCCGTATGTGAAACTGCCATAACATTCATTATATATATATTACTTAGTTTTAACACTTTTACGAATATTGAAACGTTTACAATTTTAACACGTTCGGTTGAATTTTATTGCTGCCTTGGGAAATCGAACTCGCACACATCTAATTAATAACAATAGTTTTTAGTTAGATACTGTGTTTGCCCATGCAACATATGGTTTTGTTTCAGTCTATATAGCATAGTTTCTGTATGAGGGGACATGTGATTCATTAATTAGTGTTTTTATTCCAGTTGTCTCTAATTGCACTATTTCTTGAGAAATATATTACACAGACTGCTCATACCTTATTCACTGGCATAATTAAAGTACTTGTTTTTATTGCCTCTTCAGTATAATGGCTGGTAGGGAGGGCGTGTTGTTTACCACTGCAAGCGAGTTACTATCTCCCCACATGAACTTGTTTAAGCTTTTTTTTCATGTGTGAAGTGCGAAACTTTTATTGGTAACAGAAAACTAGCTCGGATGACAGTGATAATATAAAACCAGTTTTGATATGTATAAAAAGTCAATATCAACGGTCCCTGATTACGAACGTGTGATGAAAGGGACAGGAAGATTTGGAGCTTCCCTGGAGAGCATTCGAAGTAAATACAATTAACCACTGCTTTGAAATGAAACATATGAATAAGCAATATTTACTAATATTCATTAAGCGCCGAAATACGCAGGAAGCAAAGTTTGCGAACCAACACCGATGTGTGAATTTTTCCATTAAAAAATAACAAAAAGAAATAATAAATAATAAAAGTTAAACACGTTTCTTTTTAAAAAAAAATCTACTTAGTCTTAAAACATTTTAAATTTATTTTCATTATTTCATGGCCCCCCTTCAACAAAACCTACGTCCCCCTATGGCATGAAGATGATTTCGAACATTTCCCGTTTCCAGAAAGCGATTCCAAAAGTCGCAAAATTACACTTTGAGATACACGCTTAAGCGACAACTTGCTGTGTTTGTCCAGCTTCTAATCGACCAATGGCTCTCCAAGCCATGGATTTTGGGATATCATGTTGCTCTGCCATTTTTAACAAAATAATGGGTGGTAGGTGACACAAGTTTACAATTGAAGTGATAATTTTGCACTTTGAAAGTGAGCGCAACAAGCCACGCTTTTATACCCCCACATGCTAATACAGCTCAGACACGTTTCAACAAGTCTTAACATGATTTTGTATGCAGTTGCATGTTCTACACTGTTGTATATTAAGAATATTTTCAAATAAATGTGTTACATTTGTAAATTATTTTTATAACTTTATAATTTACAAGAAAACCAAAATATCCCCTAATTATTTTGAGCAGTGTACTTATTGAAGACTGCTTTTTTGAGTTAGATTTATATCTGCTCCAAAGTATGTTTTTCACAACCAAATATACTATACTAATAATAGTGATTTCAATTATCTAAACTCTAAATATATAACCTCAGTTAACTACACTTCCTCGAATGGGTTAGGATGCCATCTCACCTCTGGAAAATTACTATCATCGTTCCCTCAGTTTACCAGTCAGAAAATTGATTTTCTAATAGGATTGGATAAATTATTGAAGAGCACAAAAATGTATATTTTTGTGCTCTTCAAACCAAGGTGCAGATAATACAAACTCAGTATTATCTGCACCTTGTTTGTCAAAGGAGAGCAGATAATGATTCATAGTTTGTGTCTTTTAATTGCATTTGAGGAAACTTTTAGCTGTATGAAGAACCTTAGAATAATTTACTGGTAATGGAATTTTGGGTAGGTAGGCATATGTGGGTGTGCGATGAATGACTGATGTCTATCAAGGCCAGTGGTTTTCTTTTCCTTGGGAGTGTTAGTTAAGCATGCTAAAACTAACATGCTATCTTTGAACAACATACAGGTAACATCACACCTAAATGGAAGGCTTGAGTTTCTAGATGTTTCTAATAAAAAATTAACAGATGGGATGGAGAAAGAAGCAACTCACATTGGAAGCTATATGGAGAAGATGCATATTAATGAAACAGTTTGTTTTAGGGAAACTTGGTAAAATAAGGAATTAATATCTTAACTGACATTTCAGAACTTTGAAGTGACATTTTTAGTATAAGATTTGAAGCTTTTTAGATAGTTTAGGACATCTTGCCCATAGTGTCACTGTCAGTGTCCGTGATTTTGAGAGTATATGTATTTAAGAACACTGTATTCAGGTTTGAGCATTTTATTGATGCCTGTAACCTCAAAATATTTTCATACTTTGGTATTATATAGTTGAAACCAAACATGAGGTAATGCCATCTGTGTACAGTAATCTCATAATTATCTGACTTTCATAGAAAAGAACCATCAGTTAACTGATCCCATGAATGGGTTTGTCAGCCAGTTGCTGTGAAAGCATGTATCTCTCTCTATACCTTCAATTAATCAACTGTTCGGTAATCTAACTGCAAATAGATTTCCCATGGTGGTCGAATAAATGAGGGATTGTTATATTACTATCTTAATATTGAATATGTGAACTTGCATGATGAGTGAAAGAAACATGCAGTTCAGAAAGCATATAAATGCATAAATCTGTTATCCAGAAGGATCATGCATATAAGAAAACTCAGATGGCTGTATTCAAAATAGAATAGCTTTAAGAGCTTATCTGTGGCATTAATGCAGTATAGGTTTCACCAATTTTCAAGTTGGCATAAAAAATAGCATATTAATCGAAATCTTAATTTTATACTACTTATTCTATTTTACTTAATACTTAATTTAAAATAAAGAATGAAAAAGCTAAATACTGCCTGGTTGGCTTTAGTTTATAATGTGCTCATGTTGCAAACCACCAGGCTGTATAGGGATCCAGATAGCATCACGAGCATGGATGTTTGAGATTGTCTCTAGGCAGAAGATGAATTTCATTGCATGGTGTTGAGACAACTACTGTCCTTACTGGATCTGAAGTGACTTGAAAAGCGCCTTGTTTGGTCTTTACGGTTTTTGGATTATGGAAAAAATATAAAAAAATTTTTTTAAAAAATCCTTAGTCCAGTTACAGTACAAATGCACTATTAGTACTGTAATATAGTCCCATGTTTTGATGGGAGTTATTCCTTCAAAACATGGGAGAAAGAATGGTAATTGAAAAAGGATTACAAAGGCAAAAAAAACTTGCTTTTTATTATGTGAATCTCACCCACAGAAGTCTGTCAATTTCCAATGCATTAGTGCTTCTACTGGTGGGCATTTAGATAATGCCCACCAGTAGAAGCACTAATGGTCTCCCCTGGCCATAAAAATTTAACACCTAAAACTATCCTAACCACCCAACCAGCCAAGATGTATATATATGTCCAGGTTACCATGGATGCGAAGTGCATATCAAAATTTTAATACCATTGTTATTACATTGAAATATATGATGGATACGAAGTGTAGCAGAGTGATGTATTTTATCCATATTGACAGTGATGTGGTTAAACATCCATGCCTCCATGGGATCTGAATTCACAACATGTTGATTACAGAGCCTATATGCTATGTACTCAGGAAGCCAGGTAGCATTGATTACACAGTGTGATTATTATGTAACATCTCAAGGGAGTCCAAAGACTCATCGAGGGAGGGCACCTACTCTACAACTTTCTGTCTCCACCAACTGCAACTACTTTTATTATCTACACCAATGCCATATACCGCCAACCACCACCACTAGCATTTTCACAGACAATCACAAACATCCATGGTGGGATTCGGACCCCAGCCTTTTGGGTGGAGAGTGGATACTCTAACCACTCTGCCAACCAGGCCGATGAGATTACATTGTTTGGTTAGTCTGGATTTAGATGGAAATGATTTAACACAATCATAACAGAATTATGGGGAATCAGATCACAGAAGTATGAAATTTCAGAAATAATTTATACTTACATTTTTTATAGTAATTCATTCACAAAACATTGGAATTAGTATCACCTCAGTGCTGTGGTGGTCTTAATGAATTCTAGAAGATATTTTGCGACTTCAAAGACAGAAGTGAGCAATTTGGTATTCCCACCATGCAGTGAAAAACATATAGCTAAAGATTTTCACAAACAGTGGTGATTTGCCTGTAAAGGCAAATCAGAGATGTCATCCACACAACTATTAATGCTGGTATTCATACCTTTTCATTTTTGAAAGGTGTAGAGTAGTGTTCAGGTTTTCCACCATTTCTTTATAATATATATACAGTGAAGTGGCTCTTCTTAAAGAACAACTTTGCTGTATATTACACATAAAGAAGGAATCAAAGGCAGGAAGTATTTTATCAGTTTAAGATGTGTAGATGATAATTTCAAGTGGCATTTCATCAGAGTTCATTAAAAAAAATAATAAATAAATGAATGTAATTAATTATAAACAATAGTAAAACCTGAAATATTTATCACTGGATCTCTATGGAGTCAAAAGATTCAAGATCCACTTTAAGTCCAGCTACCACACCTTAAAAAAATTAATCATTATCTGCATGCATGATTCTCAGACAGTGCATTCATGCTTTCATATTCCATGCTACACTTCTCTTCAAGAACTTCCAAGAATAATCCTTGTGCCTTCTGTTTGTGCTTCTCTTTGAAAATTCTTATCACCTCCTATCAGCTTATATGCATCAATCATATTACTCTTTCTCCTCTTATCTTCCCAGCTATGTAGATTACATTTCCTCAATTTGTTCTTATAACTATCATTGCAGATATTAAGTTTATACTTAATATGGGCTCTTGTTTTGGTTTAAGCCAGTAAAAATACAATGAGGTTGGCTGAATACCAAATTTCTATGCTATCCCCATTCATTCAGTATCCAGATAGGTAACTATTAATGAGTTTCACCATAAGAAGGATTAGGCATTAGAAGATCACTAGTTCTCTACATTCCTCAAAAAAAAAAAAAAAAAAGCAGTGAAGGATCCTTTCCCAGATAATTAGCCTGATCCCTTAAGTGATCTTGGATGGTACAACAGTGATTTTAATTTGGAAAGTGGGGTATTGTGTAAGACCTTATCAAATGTCTTGGAAATATAAATCATACTTGATAAATTCTTGTTTAATCCTTTATTCCAGTGCAAGCAATTAAAGTTTGCATGTCAAGTGCCTTCACAACTAGGCTGCTTGTATATAGAAACTGTTGACATCATGTCAATTTCCTTAGTATAATAGTGTAATGCATACTTCCTTTCGAACATGTATATAACTGTGCAATATGGAAAGGACCAGTGTCCAGACCAATTTCAACTTTTATGCAAATAGCCTGGTCACATGGTTTACTTTATATTAATTTTTTTTTCTTACACTTCGGTAAAGGATTAAACAAGAATATAATTACTTGTCAAGTATAATTACTTTGTAACCAAGTGAAAACTTTCTACAACTTTCTTTGATTCCGAGTATTTTAATGATCAGGTGATACACTTTTTACTATCTTTATCATTCAGCCTTTATCTTCCTGGGTCTGGCTCCCTCTGATGAGATCTGAAAATTTGAAACCAGTCATGGTAGTGACCCTTACCATAATGCACAGCAACATACAGGTTCAAAAAGGAAGTAGACTTTGCATTATGGGATTCTAAGGCAGTTGATGTGAAGTCAACAGCTTCTATATACAAGTAGCCTAGTCATGAGGATATTTCACATGCAATACTTCTTATACATAGATAAAGGATCAAATAAAAATATAATTTCTCATCAAGTATAATTTACTTTGCAACCAAGAGAAAAAATATTCTACACCTAGGAAATATCTAAAGTGATCACATGGGTTTTGTGAAACCTTTTCATACTTGTGTATGTAAATGCATGTCAGCAGAGAGAGAGAGAGAGACAGACAGACATCTATCTATTGTAGACTGAGTCGTCATCATCATTGCTGGAGTTGGAGATGAAGAATGATGCGAGTAAGTCAGCTTATCTTTGGGAGATGAGAGAGGTGGAAACATTTAATGGGCAGAAGTTATGTGTAGTGACTTTTGTCAAGAGACTAGAATACTTGGCTGTTGCTTGAAGTGGGAGGTTAGTTTTCTGTACTTGGCCCTATTTGTAGCTGTTGTGTTTGCCTTGTATTTCTGAGTAGAATGTGGAAGTTTTGGTTTCAATATGCAGAATTCTTTGGATAGTGGTCTCGGTTTTTTGATGGAAGTGTTCTTTCCAGTAAGGATTATTGCAGTTATTTGATTTGAGTTGGTAATTGGATCAGTAGAGCAAAAACAGTAGTTACTGTAAGGAAAAGGAAATGCAGCTCATACCGTTTGGTTCTATTATGGTGACAAAATATACAAGGTCAGGAGTGACTGATTGAAGGATTTTCTGCTAGAAAAGACATGAATGAGGCTATGGTTAATTAGCAAAAGGAGAGGAGGGCTAATGTCTACAACATATTTATCAGGAGAACTAGTTATCGAGACATGCATAGAAAAATGTCTTGGCAGATAAGTTTTTAATGGTTTAATTCACAAAACAATAAGAAAATAATGAATATATTTACTTAGTTGCTGATATTTTGCTGATTTTATATCCAACACCATCAGAGCAGTTTGTCATAGTACACAAATGGCAACAATTATTAATAGTAGGAGCAGTTTAAATTTGTTATGGTCAACATAAAGAATTTAAGTACTTAAGATCTAATGTCCTAATTGGCACATGTGAGAGTAATTGATTGTAAAATTACTAAATCAGATTTTTGGTAAATTGTTATAATCATACTTGTTGAAATTTGGGGAATGTTTTAAAGCTGCTACTGATTCCAAAAACAGTCTTTCCTACTTGTAATGACTTCTGTATTATCACTTAGGTTTCTTTCCATCTAATTCTTTGTGAAAGGGTGTCCATTGCATTGTCAGTCCAAAATTGCCATAATGATGGTACTGAGTGCATTTTTTATGTTGTTCAAGGTGGATGTCAGCAACTCTTGTCTGTCTATAGTAAGCCAGGTCAAAATACGGAATATTAATATACTCCTGAATGTGGTAAAAAATGATAAGTTTGTCTTTAAGTGAACAGATGAGGATAGCTAGTTTGATATATATGTTAATATGCTGTGGAGCTATTTTTAAGCATTCTAGATATCTTTTCAGATATCCTGAATATATGGAATGATAGTTTTTGCTGTGGTTCTGTTATTAGTAAATGGGATGGGGAGCATTTAGTATTTAATATTTAGTAAATATCTTGCTACGTATGTTGGCTTTCTATAAATAGAAAACTTAGTACCAATAAAATAACAAATCCCTCCTCTCTTTCTCTAATACACAAGGCTACAAAACCATTGCTTTTCATATATTTAGGACATATCCGAAAAGATATTCAGAATGCTGAATAAAAATAACTCCAGACCACATTTAAAAATCAAACTAGCAACCCCCCCATCTGTTAACGTAAGGACAAACTGTATCTTTTATCATATCCAGGGGGAGGGGGGCTGTTCCAAAGAATAGGAAGATAGAATCAAAGATTAAGAGAAGTTTGTTCAGTAAGTTTGGAGCTGGACTGCAAATGAGTTTTGACCACAGCTGCTCTTGTTCTTAGTTTTGGTACGATATTGGCCAGTTCAGTAGAGCATTGACTATGAAAGTACCTTTAGAGAAGCCGTAAGGCTGAATGTATAAGAGGAATTGGGGTGAATCTTTGAGAGGGATCATTAATTAACCAGATTGCTCTCTTCTGAATCATATCAATCTCAGAGAGGATTTGGGGGCACCATCACAAATGTGAGAGTGGTATTGCATGGTTGGATGAATTTGGGATTTATACAGGTGAGAAGTGCTGTAGATCAGCCCAAGAAGGGAGATCTTATTGTGATTGGGATATCTAGGTATCAAATCTGGAACTGATTGTATATGGGCTTTCTTCCATTCTGTAGGGTGGATGCCAACTGAATACAGCTTGTGTTAGTTCAGGAACACAGTGGGTGGGATTCCATCATGACTAGCTGCCTTTGTGGTATCCAAGTTATTCAAGACTCTTCTGATGTCTTTTTGATGGAAGGCCACAGGATGCATGAAATGCAATATATTAAGCAAAGAAGGAGGTAATTTGCCATAGTCATCTATGGAGGAGGAAGAGAAGAATGAAGCCAAGACATCAGCCTTGTCTTTAGGTGATGTTACGATGCTATTGTTAGAATGAAATTGAGGAGATCACATAGATGACAAAAATTACATCAACAGCTTTGTTGAAGGACCAGAAGGGCTGACTGCCACTGGTACAAGCAGCAGGTTTTCTACATTTATCCTTATCAAATTTTGTCCTTTTAATAGTGGTTTTACTAGTGCAGGTGACTATGCAGGAATCTGGTGTCTTTGCCCTGGTACACACTTCTTAGTGAACAATGGTTTAGATATGAGTTGGGAAATTTGAACAGAGTGAGGAATGAAAGTTTCCATTCCAATTTGGATTATTTCTGTAACAAGATCGCAACAGGTATCTGGATCAGAAGAATGAAAAACAGTAGGCAGACAATGGAAAGGAGTAAAAGTCATGTGAGTCCTTCCATCCCAAATCCAGAGAAGCTTACACTTGGATAAAGGATTAAACCAAATATACAAATATGTAATTAGTAGGGTTGTAGAAGATGAGATTCTGGAATGTTTATTGATTTGTATAGTGTAATAATTTTCAAAAGTACACATTTTTTTGCTCATTTGATACAATAGCACTCTTGTTTGACTTTTTAGGCACATTGTTGTGCTCAGTATTGTAAATACAGTGGATACCACATATGGTGATCACCTTGGGACAGTCACTTTTTGATAACAATAACCAGTTGATACCATTAAGCAAAGGATATAAAAAATTGCATAATTTATTTCAATTTATTGTTATGAACATTATTTAATTTGTTTATAAACAACTTTTTAATAAGCAACAACATGATTTATTTTAAAATATTATCTAGTGTTGTCTATCTTGTCTTTGAATATAGTAGTTCAGGAATAAATTGCTCATACTCATATAATGCCTTTCAAAGTTTGTCATTATGTTGCACACCGTGACAAAGTATTCATCGAGCTTCTTGCACCTGGGCATTGGTTGGAGAAGCTTCTAAAATTTGTTCTTCTGTACTTGTATTAGGTTCACTTTCTTCTATTAGTTTAAAGTTCTCATCGGAAGCAGCTTGACATATTTCCAACACTGTCATTGTAGAATGAAATAGAATGAATGTCCACCACTTCAACGTTGCAATCAATATCCAACCAATATTCAAATTCTTCTTTTGACCTACCATCTGGGGTTTTATCAAAAATTTCATTTGTAAGATATTCAAATTCTTCAGAAGGAGTTTCACAGTTTGTCTTAAAAAAATCCACCTTTTTGGAAACAGTTTTCAATAGTCTTCTCTGAGACTTGCTTCCATGACATTGCTATCAAATGCAATGCATGAAGAAGGAAATATTTTTTGCAGGTACACTTGCATCAGATTGGTCTTTTATATAATCAAGTTTAGTTATAATTCTCAAATGAACTTCCCTGTGATAATAAGCTTTAAAAGCTCGTATGATGCCTTGGTCACATGCAATGGTTGAATTAATGATGTGGTGTTCAAAGGCAAGAAAATTACTGTGATGATGATAAATTGTTTTTGCGTGTGTGGTGCATTTGTCTACTAACAAGACAATTTTTTGCTTTAATTTAAGACCCCACTTAACTAACCAATTGAAAATGTCATTAGTCATCCAAGCATTTGCACTAGAACAGTGGTCAACAGGCAAACTTTTGACACCTTTTAAAACACTGAGGAGTTTTCTTTTTCCAACCACTAGAAGCTCTTGTTTCTCACCTTTCATATTAGCAAAACAAAGAACTGTCACTCACTCTTTTGAAGATTTAAATCCTTTAATACTTCCATTTTTAAACAAATAAGTATGTTGGCCGAGTGGTTAGCTTATCCGCTCTCCAGCCAAATGGCTGCGGGTTCAAATCCTGCCATGGGCATGGATGTTTGTGATTGTCTGTGAAAATAATAGTGGTGATGGTGGACAGTGGATGGCGTTGGTGTCGATGAGGCGGTTTGTGGATGAGGTTGAATGGTGGAGACAGAGAGTTGTAGAGTAGGTGTCCTCCCTTGATGACTCTTAGGACTCCCTGGAGGTGTCAAATAATAAGTATGCTCAGACATTGCATGAAAATAGTCCTGTTTTGTCGCATTGTTTTTCTTCATCATGAATATGCTTGTACACAATATTCTTTTGCTTTTTCCACCTGTTAATCCATCCATTAATTGCAGTGAAATTTTCTTTGCCCATTGTTTTTTTTGCAAGTTCTTCTTTTTGATGCATCAAAGGCACATTAATCAAAGCATTCTTTTCATGAACATTACTAAACCAAATTTTTAATGCTGATTCAACTTGAGTATCTTTGCCAGATCAAACTCCCTTCCGATTCATCTTCTCATTTGTAAGAGCTGAAGTTTCAACGTTTGATCTGTTTTATTAAGATCTTACACAAGAGTGGTTGTGAAAATTTTAAATGTACAGCCACACTATACTGACTCATTTTGATCAACTTATCATAACACTCAAAAATTCTTTGCTTTTCTTGAAAAGATAAATCTTTACTTTTTTTACTTGCTTCTGCCATAATACTAAGGACTGTTTTAATGAGCATTTAAAGTCATATTCATTTACTGAAAGAGAGCATGAAAATAAACTTGAAAAATCACAATTAGACTGTATTTATATCCCCCTATATTTGCCTGGAAGAATAAGATTAAAGGAAGATTAACAAAAAAAAGTCAGATTTTGACTAATGTTCTTTGTCAAATTTTCTCCTGATTAACCCTTATTTCTTAGAATTTTGAGATGCAAAAGGCTAAACATTTGATGATTTTGATAACAATAACCAGAACTTTGATTATAATAGATGGATTATTTTTAATTCATTTTAAATGAATTAAAACTGACTGATTTTGACAACAATAGCCAATTGATAATATCAGTGATCACAATAAGCAGATTCTACTATATCTAAATATTGCTAATTTTAACAAATCATTCATTATGCTGTTATGCATTACTTTCTCTCTCTTCGCCCTGTTAGTTAAATAAGTAAACTTAAATAATAACAGGCAAGACAGACTTCATTTGTTTTGCCTGTTCTTGTGCATAGTTGTATTAGTTTCACATTTTAATCATCCAGCTGACTATGGTGGATGAAATATATCATCCATCATGCACTTTTTTATATCCAGGCCATTTTCATCACAAATTCCTGATAAGTATCCTCAAAGAGTGTACAAGACACTAGTACTAATGAACAGTTTACTTTATTATTAACTTCCTGTAAGTTTTTCACCAAATTAGTTTGCTGTTATAATTCCAGTATTGTCAGATCTTATATTTGTCTTCTAGTACATTTCTAACTGCACCAGTCCACCCTGGATTGTGATCTTCCTCTTGGTGTTTTTCCTAACATCCTGGCATCAAGCCCTTGTTTTCTTTACCTTTCCTTTCTCATTCTGTTAAGCGACCAATGCCGCCTGAGATTAGTGATGCTTGTGCATTCCTGAATATTGTTAACAGTAATACTGCATAAGTACTCACTCAACTCGCTCACTTGATTTCTTTCTTTATTTAGGATTACCCAAATATACTGTATCTCCAAATATCAAGTTATCTAAATACATGCATGTTTGTCAGACTTTCTGGATAACTTATCCTATTTGGATATAAATAAAGGCAGAAGTAATGAACAAACAATAGTAAATGCACTGCCATCTTCCTTTTCTTGAATGTCTGAATGAATGAATTGAAGTGGCATGTTTGGATTTAGGCAAGGGTCTTTTGACGTGTCTTACTTTGGTGCACATTAACATTTGATATTGGTTCATATACTGGGTATTTTAGCATACAAATGCATTATCTAAAACTGATACATACTTTTGGAAAGTTCTGCCATTTTTTTTGTCATATCCATATATGGATAACAGATAAATGCAAAATATGAGCATCTTTTAAACTAGAGTATCATATCTGATCTTCCGTGGCACTTATTGTATGTATAATTTGCACCAGTGGAAAGAGACTCTTGATTTTCACTTTGCTAATTTAAGCATTTCCAAATGTTTTTTGAGAATCATTTTTCAGTTTAAATATTTCAGATATATTTAGTTTTCTATTAAGTTAATTTTTTTTAAAATTTATTTTATTTTATTTATTTATTTATTTTATTTTTTTGTAGGATTTTCTACTTTCACTAAGCTGACTGTAGGAGTTATGACAACAAATGAAGATCAGAACATGGAGGTAAATAAATTATAATTGTAAAATTTTGTCTTGCAGAAACTAAATTGAAAAAAAATTTAATTTTACTGATTTATTTTGGCCTGGAATCACTTAGTAGACTTGATTATTATAAATGGGATTTACTGGGAGTTAGTGAATGTCATCAGCATGTAACTTTTCAGAGGTGCAATCAGTTTTTAGTGTCATTTGATAATAGGTTGAGGATTGAAAAATTATCTTGTACTCTGGCAATGATCAGCAGAGTTATTCATATGGCAGTCTCCTTGACATGTTCCAAGGAACTCTTAAATTCCCAGGAAGTATCAGTAACACTTTGATAACTGATAATGATAATGAATTTATTGTTATGAAACAAATAGATCAAATATTTGCCACATTCCATATTCACTGTCTCAGCACTCAATCTCTTCTAACAAGATCTATATATTTCAGCACCTAAGTATCCAACATTGCTGTTCCCCCCCCCCCTTTTTTTTTTTTTTTTACTCCCAGATACATTACTTCTCTGAAACGGTGCAGTACTGCAACTCCAGTTTCCATGTATTAGACTTCCAGGGTGTGTATTGAGAGGAGGAAGAAGGGGGGGGGGATGACTGATATATGCTGTTGATACAGTATCTTTTAGAAGACAAGTCCTAGGATCTGGAAGCAGAAATACTAATAAAGATGACCTGGTATCTGGCCTCCAAACAGATTGTGATGAGCTTTAGAAACAGTCATAAGATTAGTAAAACTTTACGAGGTGTATTTCCTAAAATGTATAAACACCTGTTGGATTCATTTTGTCCATCTCTCAGTGCACTGTCTGAAAATAATTGTTTTGGCTAGATGGATTTTATTGAAATTTGCCATTTGGAATCTTTGCTAAAAATTTACAGCACTGTTCTCAGTTTTGGCTGAAAATCAAATTTTGCCTTAGTTTGAAAATCAAAACCGTGCAAAATGATTTCAAACAATAATAATCCACTGTGGTGTGGATAAATGGAATCAAAATTTTGGTTTTAATCAATCAGTTTGATTGCAAACAATTATAAAATGTTACAAATTACAATAAATAACATGTCTATAAGTTCTTCGGTAATAAGAGCCATATATATTTTTCATACATTTTTGGATGTTCAAGAGCCACAGATAAGACACAGAGCCTTTTTACCCTTAACAGTGAAAGCAAAATCGTCCTCCCATTGTTGGTTAAATACACTCTTTTCTTGTTCATATTTCCATTTTATACTCTTCTGTTGCTCAGTCATTTTAAACCAGGGTTTTATAACTTTCACTAAAATCAATCTCAAGTATTTATTAATCAGAAAAGTACGTATCTACACTAGTTATGTTCTGCTACCACCACAAGCATGTAATTTGTGTGTACTGCATGAAGAGTGATGGCACAGAGTCCAGGCAATGGAGGTGGTGGGTAATGCAGCGATCATAGTAGTCGCTTTCGGAACTAATTTTGGCTGGAGCGACACAGGCCATCAGATGTTGAAACTCTTATTACCAACCAAATACGATAATGAAATCCATGTTAAAAACCCTTTTGACTGGTACCATTTAAAAGCTTAAAATTTAAAGTTTCGAAATATGTTTTTTACTTATATCTTTGAAGCATTTCCAAAATAAAATATTCTAACATTGGTACATACTATAATACTATAGATTATTAATATGAAAGTTTAGGAAAAATTGCAATGAAAACCAATATTGTCTTGGGAGCTGCACAGAGTAGCTTTGGGAGCTGCATGCTGCTCGCGAGCTGCAGTTTGCCCACTGTTGTCTTATAATGAGAGACAAAATGTCATCTCAGCAGGCATTTATTTCAAGTGTACAATTTAAAGCAGTTATTGAAAAGGCCATGAATCTTGCACAGTTCCCCCCCCCACACACCTCCCCACAATGAAAACTGCTTTAATCATATAAATTTGCCTGATAGAATGACTTTTGCATGCTAACTTAAAATGCCATTCGAAGTTTTAATGTTGAAGAATTCCAAAGTTCAAAAAAAAAGTTTAAGAATGTAGAAAGTATATAGAGATGGTCTAGTTTGAGGTTATTTTGAGTCCAAATATGTAATTTGTAGCTCCTGGAAACCACATGATTTTTTGATTCATTCAGTGTATTATTTTTTTAGTTAGTTTTTAAAAATTGTATCAAAACCCAGCAGAACAGTAGAGTAATGTTGAAAGCTAAGAATAACGATAATGTGAAAGCCAGAAATGACCGCCTTTATATTGATGATATTAATAATGAAGAATTAAGATATGAAATTTTTAGATTAAAAGGAAATATTAGAGAAGCAACCAAGGAGAGGGGTTTCTTAAGAGTCACAACCAAATAACTTGGAGAAGTGCCTTTCAGGAATGCGGAGAACTGACTGTGGCTTTTGATCTAATGCTCATTCCTTGCCTTCATGTTGTGCACCTGATTTAGTAAGTATCTACTGGGTACTAAATGAATGAGGATGAGCTGGCAATTTGGTACTTAGCCGACTAACTTGTACTCTCTATTGGCATAAACCACAAATGCATATGATGGTACAAAATGATGAGATTTCATGCTGGCCTGAGCATCACCCAATTAAACAAGATTCCTGCTGTTTTTGTCAGAGAACCGGAGCAAACAATGAAAAGTCAGCTACTGGAACAAGCTCCAACTCAACATCTTAGAAGAAGAATAAACCCAACATCAGAAGAACTGAAGATAGGAACCACCAATATAAAGAGCATTAATGGAAAGGAAATCGAACTTGCAGAAGAATTGGAAAAGTACCAAGTGGACATGATTGGCATTATTGAGACCAAGAAGTCATAAAAACAGGTGATCTTACTTAAATAAGTGTAAAGTATTATTTTCAGACAACAAGGATCAAGGAAAAGGAGTAGTGATAGTATTCAATACCAAACATGAAGATACACTTCTTGATTGGAAGACAGTTTCAAGTGGAATTATGTGGGAGAACTTCGAAATGGGGACATGGACAATGAAACTTATTTGTGACTATGATCCCACTTTTTGAGTGATTAGACCAAACAGCTGACATAAAAAGTGGTCCTTGTTGGGAATCTGAACAGCAAAATAGGAAATTAATCCTGTCAAGCATGTAGGAACATTTTGGGAAAATTTGGAGAAAAGGGCAAATCTAATAATAATGGTATTTACTGGACTTCTGCTCAGGACTCAGACTAATCATTAATAACATCTTTCAACAGAAAGATATGCACCAGTTCACATGGAGAGAAGACACAAGAGATAAAAGCCCCACTTACTGTCATTGTTGATAGTGATATCTTCATGCTTGTTCAGGATACAAGAATATACAGAGGATTTGAAATTGGAAGTGACCATTACATAGTACTAAGCAGGATAAAAATGGATATCACATTGAAAATGAATTAAAGATGCCAAGAAATTATCTTCTTGGTTTAATCCTTTATCCAAGTATAAGCAAACAAAGTTTGTGCCTGAAGAAATTTCAAGACTGGGCAACTCATATATAGAAGCTAATGACTTCACATCATTAATATTCTATATGCCTTAGTATTGTATAATGCAAAGCACATATCCTTACAGACATGTATAATGCTATGCATTATGGGAAGGGTCACTACTCAGACTTGTTTCGACCTTTATTGAGGTCTCATCAGTGGGAGCCAGACCAAGAAGTGATACCTAGCTTGAAGTAATGCAGAAGTCATGTTTCCATATATAAGTAGCCAAAAGGTATCACATCTTTTACTAAAATACTCTGGATTAGAGATAGATGTTGAAAGTATGAGATGACCAGTCATGTAGTTGCTTCACTCAGAAACTTTGTTTGCTTACACTTGGATAAAAGATTAAAGAAAGTGGCATCAAGTCTGATATTAGAATTGGAGATGTCAAACTTAGCTCTGTGCTTTATGCAGATGATGTTGTACTCCTTAACACATCTAGTGCAAGAGTCCAGGATTCACTAACTAAATTGAATAACAACTGTAAAAAAATTGGCATGAAAATCAGCAATAAAAAGACTAAAACTATGAAAATAGGAGCATAGACTACTTTAGCTGCATTCTGAATTTGGATCCTATAGAACAAGTAAAACATTTCAGCTATTATAGGCACAGTTTTAGTAAAGATGGCAGGTTAAATCTGGAAATAGACAACAGAATAAGCAAAGCTGGTATGGTGGGTAGCCATCTGAATAAATTTATATGGAATAAGAGAGAAATTAGCCAAAACACCAAACTAGCAGTTCACAGACAGTGTTCAAACCAGTTTTTTTTTAAGTTATGGATCTGAGAGTTGGATTAGAAATATACAGCACTTGATCAAAGACTAGAGCCACGGATATGACTGTTCTGAGAAAAATTAGGGGAGTGAACCAATGTATCAAGGCAGAATCATTTAAAAATGAAGATATTAGAAAGGAACTTGACATCATTAGCATTCAAGAATGTGTCAGCAAAGCTAATCCATGTTGGTATGGTCACTTAAGTAGAATGGGTGAAGAAAGGTTAGCTTCCATAGTGCAATTAGAAGAACAGCAGAGCATTGAACCCTTCAATTGGAAAATATCTTGGTTCGATTCTCGTCATGATGAGAGGAATCTTTATTTGGGCATTTTCAGTTGAAAGTGAGTTAACCGATCATATGGAGGTAGCAGGGTTTTTCATCCCGCATACAGACAAATTGGCTTTCAGGACACATGCAATTTACAGACAAAAAAATACTGTTGTTATTGATGAACAGTAGATGGTGTTGATGGTAGTAGTGTTGTAGGAGAATTTAGTAGTGGAGAGCCCTCTCTCAGTGTGTCCTTGGACTCTCTGGAGGTGTCATGTAATAATAAAACAGGTGTTTGATGCCAAGATTGGTAGGAAAGAGACCCAGAGGAAGACCAAGATCTAGGTGGATTGATTCAGTCAGAAGTCCTTTAGAAGCACAAAATATTAGATATGATAATATTTCAGTGCTCACAAATAATAGGTTGATTTGGAGTTAAATTGTTGATGGGATATTAATAATACTTTAAACTTAATTATGTAGTGCTGTCATAGTAACCTGAACACCCCTTGGGGGTACATATCAGGAAATTGATGATCATGATGATGCAACCGAAGAGTTGGAAAAAGACATACATTTGCAAGAACTAAGGAAAAGAAAAATTGAAATATACAAGGCAGGAAAGGATGGAAATTTGTAAGTTATCAATAAATAATAATGGTTAGGAGGTAAGTAAATTAGAATATAAGAAAAAAAAAAGAAGCAGTATGATACAGTGATTCCATAATTAAATTTTATCACTACATCAAGCATCCCTGTACTTAAAATAAAGGATATTACAAATGTCATAGAGAAACAGAAAAGTAAAAGAGATGGTAGTGCTTGTTGAAGCTAATGATTTAAGTAGTAATAGATAACATGAGAGAGGATCTGAAAGGTTTGAAAGCAGTGTGAAAGAAAGTGGTTAATTTATTACCAAGATATTATAGTAATGAGTTAAGGAGGAGTGCTATGATAGCAAATGATTCACTGCACAGGCTATGTAGAAGAAATGGGTACAAGTTTTTGGATGTGTGTAGTGAGTTTGATGGTAGAAAAAACTTGTACAGGAGGAATGATCTTCACTTCAATGGATTTGGTATCAGGTGCCTTAAGAATTATAAGAGTAAGACCGAATGCAGGGAATCAGGGATTCCCTAGATCATTTTGGGAGGAATGCTGAGAATGTGTGCAAGTTCTTAGGATATGATAAGAATGTCAATGCGTATGGTTATGAATCTGAAAGGATGGACTATGCTTTAGATTCAAGCATTGAATACTTCTGGGAATGGAAAAGAGAAAGCCAATCCAAGCAGACTGTAATGTAGTTATACAGAAAGCAAGGAGGCAACTTGTTACATTTATACATAAATGTAGGCAGAATTAGAAACAGACTGGTTGATATTGTTGCTTTGGTGAATATGATGTGGCCTAAAATTGTTGGCATTAATGAAACCTGCTCTCAGGGTCAGATGTAGCAAAAATCAAGTGTAAAGGATACTTAAAAAAAATAGAACAGGGGAAGTACTACTAATTATATCAGATGATGTGAATCCAGTTAGGGTGGAAACTCATGAAAGCAGTAATGAGAGTGGATTGCAGAAACTGGTAGATAGGAGAAAGACGGGATAAATGTCTATAAATTTCTGAAAAGGGGGCATTATAGAATATCAGTTGATGAAATTTTTCATTATGTGGAAGGAGAGGATATGGGCATCCATGAAATTTAAGTTTTTGTGTGGTTGGTTAAGAAAGGGGTGAGAGCTAGATTTCTCAGAACTATGAGTGAGTTCCACTCACTCATGGTTCTTGATGAGTCCTTGGCTCTTTCGAGGTCTGAGGATAATAGCCAGACAGGAAGTAAATTTGACAAGATGGAGTATATAAGTTTTCAGCATTTTAGTCAGTCATTCAGAAAAATATTCTAAGCTGTGTATGTTTCATTGTAAGCTCTACTACAACTAGAGCCGGTCTGGTTGACCTACAACAACTGACTGGCTGGTTGGTTGAGTGGTTAGCGTATCTGCTCTCCAGCCAAAACGCTGCGGGTTCGAATCCTGCTGTGGGCATGGGTGTTTGTGATTGTCTGTGAAAGTACTAGTGGTAGTCGGCGGTAGATGCCGTTGGTGTTAGATGATAAAAGTTGGTGGAGTAGTGAGACGTAGAGTTGTAGAATAGATGCCCTCCCCTCGATGAGTCTTTGAACTCTCTGGAGGTGTGATGTAATAATAATAGAGTGGGATGATGAAGGCACTTGCCCATGATGCATCAGTCAGTGGTGCATTAATTTATATACTTAGGTTTTTTTGTATCAGATTATTGTTGATGAAGTAATGTTTTTAATGTAACAATTCCTAAATTAAAAAATAAATAAAGGCAATAAATAGAAATAGTAGATATTAAAGATCCAACCTTATTTCAAAGCCAAATATATGTACAAACTTTGAAAGTTTTGAAATTTTGATTAGAGAGATTATGGGAATACAATTCTTAGCATCAGTTTCCTTAGCTTGCATTGCTTAAGACACAAGTTCTGCCTAGGCATCCATCCATACTTGCATTTCATTAGTGCATTTGATCAAGGTTTTATTGGCCTAACAACTGTTTCAAACTGGTTGATTCTCTTCAGAGACCAGGCAAAAACCCTGATTCAATACCAAAGCAATCCTATATCCCACACAGCCTCATTTTGATGATGTAAAATAAATAGAAATAGTTATTAAAGATCCCACCTTATTTCAAAACCGATATATGTAGAAACTTGAAGCTGTGTGACTTTTTCTTTCAGAATTCAAATTTAGACATTCACTACCACTAATAATGAAACACCCACCCACTTGCAGGAAGAAAATAAAGCTGTGAGTTGCATATTTAATTTGTTATAAAAGGAGATGAGGGATTCATTTCATATCTTTTGGATAAAATGTTTTGTACTTACTGTCATATTCACCAGCTTGGTGGACATCATAACATGCCAGCTTTACTAATTCTCTTTATTTCCATATTTAATTTATCATCTTCATTAAAAATTGTACCTAAATAGCTGAAATGTTTTACTTATTCTATAGGTTCACCAGGATACTAACATTAAATAAAAATATTAACAGGATACAGTTAATATTTTCAATGTTACTTATTTTCATTGTCTTTGTCTTTTTATGGCTGAATTTCATACCAAATTTATCACAACAGTTATTCAGTTTATTCAGGGAATCTTGCAGACTTTTGCTAAATTCAGAAGTATAACATTATCTGCATAAAGTAAAGAAGGCTAAGATTAACATCACCAATGGAATATAATTTTTTGGCATCTTTTCCCACTCGGTTATAGTATAACTAAGTGGGAAAACTTTCAACATCTATCTCTAATCCAGAGAATTTTAGTAATAAGATGTGACACCTTTTGGCTATTTGTGTATGGAAACATGACTTCTGCATTACTACATTTCAACCTTGTATGACTTCTGGGTCTGGCTCCCACTGATGAGACCTCAATAAAGGTTGAAACCAGTCTGGCAGTGACCCTTCCCATAATGCATAGCATTATACATGTCAATAAGGATATGTGCTTTGCATTATGGGATACTAAGACAAGCGATGTGAAGTCATTATTTAGCCTCTGTCTACGAGTTGCCCAGTTGTGAAGTTACTTCATGTGCAGACTTTGTTTGCTTACATTTGGATAAAGGATTAAACTAAGAATATAATTTCTTGGCATATTTAACTTATAATTTTGATATCAGATTTAATAACACTTTCCTTCATAATGTGATCCATATAGATAATGAATAACAATGGGGATAATTGTCTACCCTTGTTGCATACCTGATTTTACCTTAAATTATCTTTCTGTACCTCCTTCAATTCTAACTGCTGATTTACAGCTTAAATGGAGATATGTATTGCTTGATATAATGTTCGATTTACACCACATAACTATAGCATTTTGAAGAACTTTCCTCTTGGTCCCTTGTCATATGCCTTTTCCAGGTCAACAAAGCAAGTACAAATCCTTGTTATATTCCCAAGATTTTTCAACTATTTGTTTTAAAGTGAAAATTTGATCCTGACAACATCTATTTAGCCTGACTCCAGGTTGTTATTCAAGCATCATTTTCACCATTTTTCTTAGCTGTTTCTCAAAAATACTTGTATAAATTTTGCCAGGAATAGTCAGTAGGGAAATTTAGAGAAATTCCTCTGTAATTCTCACATTAAGTTTTATTTCACTTTTTATAGATGGTACTGTGAGAACTCTGCTCCAATCATCTGGAATTCGACCCTCTGACCAGGCCTTCCAAATTATGCAGTGCAGCCACTGTAAAACTATAATACTTCCATAATACCTGGTTAAATAAGGGGGGGGGGGCTTATTTAACCAAGTGATGCCCTAGTTGGCATGAAATTGTCATGTTGTACTATCATTTTACATTGTGGTTTAAGCCAGTAAGAATACAGTTTGGTTGGCTGAATCCCAAATTACCAGTTCATCCTCTGTTCAGTATCCAGGTAGATACTGTTATATCTTCTTTTATGTGGTCTGTGTGTGTGACTGCCTTATTGTTATATCTCTGTCTTTACTCTAGCCTTACAGTTAACATAAATTTTTGTATCACTTAATATCAGATATGCGTTTGCCGACGAATTTATATTGATTAAAGACTGTGCCATCCGGCAACTAAACTCTGATACATTATCCAAGAATACTTAAAGAAAATGTAGGGATCATGAGGCATGCAGTCGTGGTCCCGATTCTTCTATCACTAATTTCCCCTTAAATGCACGGTACGAAATTTTCCAAACGGTAGCTCAAATCCATAGAAATGATAACAAACTCATTTGATTATATTTTAAGAAACGCATT